>NC_054386.1:88847228-88974728 GCF_017654675.1 Xenopus laevis
TAGGGTCCAAATTACCCTAGCAACCATGCATTGATTTGAATGAGAATATGCAATATATAAATGGGAGGGTCGGAACAGAAAGATTAGCAATAAAAAGTAGCAATAACCATAAATGTGTAACTTTAGAGAGGATTTGTTTTTAGAGGGGGTCAGTGACCCCCTTTTGAAAGCTAGAAAGGGTCAGGAGAAGAAGGCAAATAATTAAAAAAAAAACTATAATAAATAAATAATGAAAACCAATTGAATAGTTGCTTAGAATTGCCCATTCTATAACATAGTAAAAGTTAACTTGAAGGTGAACCACCCCATTAAGAGTCAAGGTCAGAGGATTTTACTTTCTCAACTGAAAACCCTTTGATACTGAAGATTTATTTGAGTCCCCATCAAGCCACAACACTTTTATAGAATCATGATTGGTTACTCTATTATCAATTGGAAAATTTCTGAAGTGCTATGTATACAAATAGTGTTATAAAAATGATATACATTTAATGCGTCATTATTCCGTTTTTAAGACCATGTACCATTAGGGCTCCTCTAAAATATCAGCAGTTCCATGCTGGAGATTGCCCTCCACCATCCACTTTATTTATGTGCACTTCTGCAAAGTTTGGTCTCCAAAAGCTCCTTTCTTCAATTAAACAGCCTCCTTGACTTGATGGAGACTGTCATCAGTAAGCACGTGCCTGGTGTCCGCTTTCTGTTTCTCACCCTTGTTCTCATCTGCACACCTCTCAGTTTGGAAAACATAGATCTAGATGTAATAGCACAGAAAATGTCTACACGCAAAACACGCTAACTCTCTTCTTATAGGAAAAAAACCCTTGCTTCTAAGAAACCTTCTGCTCCAACCCGCGGGTAAGATACATTTCATTTTATTGCATTTTAAGTGGATGTTTATGCATCTTTGGCCACTTATGTAGAACTGTTAATCTATTTGAACAGTCCGTCCCATATACTGAATGGGTTATGTACTAAAATACTGCAAGTTTCAGCCCCTGTGGTATTAAAGCTGCTACTCACTATCTGTGTCAGTGATACCCAGAAGGCAGCCCTGGACTGAATAAAGATCTACTAGGAAGCCTTTGTTGGACAGTAAAATCTGTATGGGGCCTGTTATACAGAGTGCTCAAGACCTGGTGTTTTCCGGATAACTGATATTTTGGTAATTTGGATCTTCATACCTTAAGTCTATTATAAAATCAACATTAAATAAACCTAATAGACTGGTTTTGCTTCCAATAAGGATTAATTATATCTTAGGTGGGATCAAGTACAAGGTACTGTTTCATTATTACAGAGAAAAAGAAAAATTTTTACAAATATGGATTATTTGGATAAAGGCCCCCATACACGGGCCAATAAAAGCTGCCAACAGACCGAGTCGACAGCTTATTGTCCGGTGTGTGGGGCCATCCGACGGGCTTCACCGATCGATATCTGGCCGAAAGTCGGCCAAATCTCGATCGGGCAGGTTAATAAATCCCGTCGGATCGCAGCCGCATCTATGCGTGTATGTAATCCTCCGATCCGACTGCCCGTATCTGGTCCATTGTGTTCCGATCGTTGGGCCCTAGGGCCCATGATCGGATCAGCCCGATATGCCCACCTCAGTGTGGGCATATCAGGGGGAGAGATGTCGCCAAACGAGCGGATATCTACATCTATGGCCACCTTTAAATGGAGACTATGGGAGACAGCCATTCAGTAATTCGGAGCTTTCTGGATAACGGGTTTCCTTAAAACTGATCCCATACCTGTAGCACATAAGCTGCTTTATCAATGAGTTTTTTTCTTTTACCACTTTGGATACTGTAACTCATTTCTTTTTATATATAGATTCATGTGTTCCCCCACATCAACGCATTTCGGTTCTCAACCTGACCGTTCCTTGAGAAACGAAACGCGTTGATGTGGAGGAACACATGAAACTTCAAAAAAATGTATTGAATTGTATACCCAGGAGTGCTTCCAATACCTTCATCTGCATGTTCTAAATGGGGAGCACCCAGGCTTATTGGAAATTTGGTGAGTGCTGGTACACATTTTGAATGGGAAAATATATATATATATATATATATATATATATATATATATATATATATATATATATATATATATATATATCTATCTATATATATATATATATATATATATATATATATATATATATCAAGTGTAGGATGACAGCACTCCAAGGATTTAACAGGCAAAGTATAGTGTCAAAAATAGAATAGGTTTATTAAATCCGACGTTTCAGTTCCTCACAGGAACTTTCCTCAGGGAATCCTCTGTTAAATCCTTGGAGTGCTGTCATCCTACACTTGCTACACATTCTTCACTTGGACTAGCACCCAGGTTATTTCCATCTCATGGTGTGCGGACTATACGCATTTTATATATATATATATATATATATATATATATATATATATATATATATATATATATATATATATATATATATATATATATATATATATATATATATTATATATATATTATACAAATGATTCCAAAAATATATCTTCACTACCCAAAATCAGGTAGCCATCCAAAAAACCAATCCCATCACCCTTGTGATTGTGTCTGATGTATGTGTTCCTCGTAGCTCATCGACATTAGAGTGAATGTTCCTAGAGTGGTCACTCAAGTTAAAGCAACACATTCCTTCAAAATCTTGGCACCCATGATTATGTACCAACAGCAAATAATCAATTGTAGCACGATTTTGAAACTCTGCTGTACATGTTCCCTTAAAATCCAGCAACAAATCACTTAAAGCTTGACTAGAATTCAAACCTCTTTGGATTAAAATTGTATTAGAAACTTTTATCAAAGTATTACTCCAAGCCACCATTTAATGTCTCATTACAGTAATACAGTTTTATATACCAACCATAAAGCCGTTAGGACTACTTGGCCTTTTTTCCATTTGTTGAAAATTTTGGAATATGTTGGCACTCTGAGAATAATATACTATCTAGGTTAAGGGCGATTAACAATGTGTTATATCAGGCTAATGGATCTCTTTTCTCTGCAGTATCACAACTCGCTACAGGATGGAAGCAGAATTGCGAGACCGAAACCAGCTTTTGGAAGCAGCCAATGTCAGCTTGCATGCCAACCTGACTAACGCACAGGTCAGACAGAATAAGTTCTTAGCTTTTTCAGTAATGCTATTTCATGTTAATTTATTTTAGTTCATTACTGTCATGGGAAAAATGTTTTTTTTTTTTCAAAATGCACCATTTAATAATGCCGCTCCAGCAGAATTCTGCACTGAAATCCATTTTTCAAAAGAGCAAGCAGATTTTTTTTTTAATATTTAATTTTGAAATCTGACATGGGGCTAGACATATTGTCAGTTTCCTAGCTGCCCCCAGTCATGTGACTTGTGCTCTGATGTGCACTTCAGTCCCTCTTTACTGCAAGTTGCAGTGATATCACCCCCTCCACCCCAGCAGTCTAACAGAACAATGGGAAGTTAACCAGATAGCAGCTCCCAATCACAAGATAACCATTCCCTGGTAAATCTAAGAACAGCACTCAATAGTAAAATCCAGGTCCCACTGCAACACATTCAGTTACATTGAGTAGGAGAAACAATAGCCTGACAGAAAGCAGTTCCATCCTAAAGTACTGGGTCTCTGAAAGCACATGACCAGGCAAAATGACCTGAGATGCACCTACACACCAATATTACAACTAAAAAAATACTTGCTGGTTCAGGAATGAAATTTTATATTGTAGAGTGAATTATTTGCAGTGTAATTTAGAAATAAAATCTACACCATCAAATCATGACAAAGCTTAATTTGTAACAATTTACTGAGCATCAAAGTGTATGTATAAAAAAAGCAACCCTGAAGGAAAGATTTATTCCTGTTTCCTCAGATGTTTGATGCCACTTGAACCGACACCTAAGCTTCCTTTTTCCTCACAATACTATAGCTCTGAAGAGAATTAAGTACATGACTTCAGTTTATAGCACATAGGTGGGTTTTTTTTTGTAGCTGTTCTCTAAAGTGAGAATCACTGCAACTACAACACCTGCTTCTCAAAGAGACTCACTCACTTGTGGGTTCCTGAACACTGCCACCATCTGTCATAATATAAAGGGGTATTTATTAAAGTCCGATTTATTTTTATTTATTTTTTCTAATCGGACTATAAAAGGGAAAAACGAGTTTTGTTTTTCAGAGGAAAAATACTCAATTTTTTCAAGAGTTATTTGTCCAATAGTGTTAAAAGTCCAAATAAAAAAGTACGCCAACTCAGACCTGCTGAGATCATGTAGAAGTCAATGGCAGAAGTCCTGAAGATATCCTGATTTGCACTGGGTTTCTGAAAAAGTCCTGGTATTTGGGCATCAAATCTGAAAAAGTTGCGGATTCAGATTTTTTTATTTTACGATCTTACCACACAATCATTTTTGGGAAAATGTAATGATAAATGGGGGGGAAAAGTCCGTGCAGATTTGGTCGGAGTCTCTTTGCAAAAAATATTAAGATAAATTTGGATAAATAACCCCCAAAATTACCTGTTTTCACATTGTCTAAATACATATGAAATTTCCAAGCACTGTTGCTAAGTTAATTACAGAACATCAGTTTCACTAACTTTGAAATGTGATTTACAAATGTCAAGTCAACATTAATGCACTTCTAAAAATTATTTATAATTTTGGTGTGAAATGTCAACATTTTGGTTTTCATTAGGAAGTGTTGGGTATAACTCCTGTTATCAGTTTTATTTTTTCTTATGTATCACCCTGGATTCACAGATGCATTTAGGAGTTGACCAATGCAATTGTTTACTGTTATATATGATGGTGTGTATTTTAATAGCTAGTAAGTAATGGCCAAACACCATTCTAACTGAAAAATGGAAGTCAATTAGAAGCAAAGCTAGAAGCCCATAGGGCCCCAAAGCAATTTTTTTTGCGGCCAATTGAAAGAGCTAACCTAGGGTCCCCAACCCTTTTTACCTTTGGGCCACATTCAATTGTAAAAAGAGTTGGGGAGCAACACAAGCATGAAAGAAGTTCCTGGGGTTGCCAAATAAGGGTTGTGATTGGCAATATGGTAGAACCTATGGGATTGGCAGCCTACAGGAGACTGTGATTGCCAGTACTCATGGTTTTATACAACCAAAACTTGCCTCTAAGCCCGGAAGTCAAAAATAAGCACCTGCTTTGAGAGCAACATCCAAAGGGTTGTTGAGAAACATGTTGCTCACGAGCCACTGGTTGGGGATCACTTAACCCATGATGGTATGGCTACATTTGTTACTGCTATTGACTAATAAATATATAACTTGAGCTATAAATTGTGGAAACATTATTCCATGTTCATATTGTTCCTTTTAATAGGGTACCATTAAAGAGATGACTGAACGTCAAGTAGTGCTGGAAAATGATCTCAAAGAGTTAAACCGGCGGTTAGAAAAAAATTTGATTATCCTTGAAAACCGAAATATTGATCCTGGTAAGAAACAATCTGAAATATTCATGTGTGTATTCATATGAAATAATATAACAAACACACATTGATATTTACATGCTTAACATCTAAAACCATAAGCGCTATTTGGTGACGGTGATAAAACTCCAGCTCTGTCAATGGCAAGAGTAAGTTTGAGAGAAAAGTCGTTGCTCTGTAGTTTCAGCCTTTACCACTTTCTCCGAAATTGTTCTCTTGATGCAAAATTTATTTTCTAAATAAGATTTGCACTCTGTTATACGGCTAATTTGAAAGCATTTACATACAGTGTTGGATGGTATAAAGAGCTGATTGGTTCTAGTTCTCAGCAGTTTGTAGATGGCAGAGTGAGAATATGCAGTCAATTTAGAATGCGTTGGTATTTGACTGTGAAGGTAGCTCATTGTTTTTGTGTTTTAGTAACCACTATATTTGTTTAATCACTGTGCATAGTTTGTATGTGTATATTTTGATAAATATATGAATATAGGCAGCTGCATTCACAAGCATAACAGTGTGTGGATTATGGTTCTGCAAAGATACAATGATTAAAACACATGGTAGATGCCTGGTTCCCTATTGCCAGATTTGTCTGTGTAATCTGCTGATTGTGTGCTCAGATAATCTTTAACACGACTGTGACTTGTCAATAACACAGTGGCTCCTATTTCACTTTCCAAGTTTCAGGGGAAGAAATCCTGGCATCTGCTGAAGAAACCAGCAAGTTAAGATCAGAAACAAAGGTGAGATGTTCTAAAATAATACAAACCGAGAAATAATATGTAATTTGGTGTAAAGTATTTTACAAACCAAACTGCCCGGCGCTATTTTATTAATAATTTAATGAAAAGTAAGTGTGCTTGTATAGCTTTAAAGGAATTGTTCAGTATAAAAATAAAAACTGGGTGAAAATAAAATGTTTTCAATATAGTTAGTTCCAAAAATGGAATGTGTAAAGGCTGGAGTGACTGGATGTGTAACATAATAGCCAGAACACTACTTCCTGCTTTGCAGATATCTTGGTTTCCACTGATCGGTTACCAGGCAGTGGCCAATCAGACACTTGAGGAGGGCCACATGGGTCATAACTGTTGCTTTTGAATCTGAGCTGAATGCTGGGGAACAATTGCAAACTCACTGAACAGTTATGTCCCATGTGGCCTCCATTAAAGTCGCTGACTAACTCAGAGTTAGAGAGCTGAAAAGCAGGAAGTAGTGTTCTGTTATGTTAGACTTCCAGTCACTCCAGCCTTTATACATTACATTTTGGCTAACTAACTATATTAGAAACATTTTTTATTTAGCAAAAAGCTGGCTTTTTCACTCTACAAAACATGCACCAACCTGGGGCCAGAAGAAGACAATTGTTCTGTGATGCATGCACAGAATTACCCCAGTGCAGTTTTCTGCTAACAGGAGCACTGGCCAAGGGTATCAAGTAAGTGATCATTGTGGGTGTCTTAACATTTGGCACCCCCAGTGATTTCACCTTTCCCTCTGCTTATGTACAATATAGACTATAGCATTGTGAGATTTAGGTTAATAATATAATAATAATAAAAATAAAATGCACAATAATAATATAATGCACAAGAGCCATGAATGTTATGTATTATATCCTTATAATCCTTGGTTAGTGATATTTCTGTCACATGACTCACTTAAATGTGTGTTTTATAATAAATAATTCTCCCTCTGTTGTAAAATAGGATAGAAGTCATTTTGGTGTTCCATGTCCTGCATAAAAACAACTCTGCCTTTGGGGTGCATTATTATCTATATAATCTATGGGTTATTAAACTTTCCATTGACCAAACTGTAAATTAAAGGTTTAAACTCAAGTGAGAACAGATTGTTTATAACTTAAAGTGCCAGCTCTGCTACTTTAAGATGTAAACAATCTTTTCTCACTTGAGTTTAAAGCTTTAATTTACAGTTAATTAAGTTAATAGCAGCATCTGTCAGTACTTTTATGGACACAGTCACTCTATGCCAGTGCTTGTCCTCCCCATAGCACACTCAATGCTGCCACAGCCCATCTCTTATGGGGATTTAAAGTTCTGAAAAAATGCCAAATTAAAGGAACAACAAAAAAAGAAAGTTTATTAACTTAATGATAATATAATGAAATTTTGGAGATTAAAGCTGGCCTAACAGGGTCTGAAACATGGCCACCCCTGCAATGCAAACTCTGAGCTTCTTCAGCTCTGTAGATTCTACGTTTTGAGTCGATTGGCTACTCACACAACCTCTTGTAGCAAATCAGCTGGAGTGAAGAGGGTTAAATCTACAGACGGTAGATGGTTATAATTTCCTTTTAATTTGTCAAAAGATTTTTCTAACTTTAATTTGTGGTGTAACAATGTTCTGTTTCCTTTTTTAATAGCTCTTCACAGAAAATCTTTTAAATGAATTGCAGAATTTCAGCGAAGCAACCAGCGAGCAAAGAACCCTTATGCAGGTATTTATTAAAAAGATGCAATTTTGCTATGAGTTGTACAAGCAGGTACCAGTTGTGTTCACATTTTTTGGACATGCATAAGATACTAGTGGTCATTTACATTGACAGATCTTGCACAGAGAAAGCAGAGACAATTAACTCTGTATCTGTCATATATCTGCATAGTAAGTCTCCCACCGATATCTATGGAAGTACACTGCTTAATCGTCAGTGACACTGGGCTGGCCAGTAATTAGTAATTATCCATATTTATAACTTTCCTTACTTCATAGCATCCATGTATTCTACGTGACTACTGGAAGGTACTGTGCAATTAGTCTATGAAAAACAGATTTCATATGGAAAAACCTTACATCAATAAAATATAGATATTTTAACTGATTATTCAACATTTATAACGGAGGTATAATACTTTCAGGTGATTAAATACTGTATATTCAATTGTTACTATAATTTAATGTACCACGTCTTGCCTGTTTGGCAGTTTGTAACTATTTGTGCTGTGATTAAATGATGTGGTATTTACCAACAAGATGCAATTCATATTATCTCTTTGCTTTTAGACTGTTATGGCAAAATGGAAGGAAGCAGACAAAGGAAGAAATCAATTTGTGGATGAGCAGAAAGCACTTGAGAGAGAACTTGAACAGTTCCGGGAATGCTTACTGCAGGCAGAGAAGCAGCTGAATGTGTGATGAACAGCAACTAAATGTTCCTATCTTTTGACAAAGCAAGAGACTACCTGGCTGTACATATTCATTGCAAAATTGCCCTCCTCTGGATCCTGGGAACATGAAATATAACTAAAGCTATAATAAATGCACATTGTATCAGTGCTACACAATTTGTTGGGCCCTCTAAAAATACATTTTAATAATAATAATTGTACACTTGAGAACAAGCAAATTTACACACACAGTTCAAACTTTTTAAGTGTTCAGAATTGTTTCCTGTGGTGTATCTGATTATTATAATATAGAGAGAAAGCATGAGTGTGTTCATGCCACACATTGTAGAATGGCTTATTATGGCATACGCTTCAGCACTGTGTGATGGATAGTCAATGTCAGCCCATGACAAAACAATAAGAATAATGAAAAACGATGTGCAGCATATTACAAACACCCTTTTAATTTGATAGAAAAGCAAGGGCTAAATTGATTTCTAGAATATGACCAGCACTATGATCAGAAGGGAGATCGCTGCATTATTAGAATCCGGAAGGAACTTGTTACTAGTTCATAAGCTTGCAATATAGAGTAGCATCATTTTTAGTTCATCATTTTGCCTTTATTTAGGTGGTCCGCAAATGTCAGATACCACTGATTTTGCACATCACCCAGACGGGCAAGAACTGTATTCACACACTCTGGGGAAACGTCTTGTTTATAGCCTGTAAATATTCCCTTGTTTATTTGTGAATAAATCCAGTTTTCAACGCTCATAATTTGTTAATCAAGAATATTTGATTTGAACTGCATTAATAGGGATGTTCTACAGCCATGTTCTTAGACAGAAAACAATCGTGCAGATGACATGTGGATGAATACAGAACTAAATTAAAAGGGGTTGTGAAGCTTGCTTTCTTCTGCTGCAGGAATCCCATAAACAGAGGGGTGTCCGTTTCCTTGTTAGCAATGTGGCCAATGCAGGTCATTAGTTTTCCATAGCACAAACTTTGTGTCATTACTGGTGCTGCAACATTCCTCATCCTGCCCGTTAGGAAACATTCCAGATGTTTCATTCAGTGTTGGTATATGTGAAGAAATAACAATGCAAGGTGTGTACTGAAGCCACTATTCTGCATTACTCTTTCTAGGTTTTTTGATTTTCCCATTCTTTTTTACTCATAGGGCAATAGAGAGAACAAGTATTAAGTCATTTGCCGAAGGTAAAGGATGTTCTGTGGCTTAAATGCGGTACAACATTTTGGCTGATGATTTTAAGAGTAATGTAGAAACCAATAAAATAAAAAATACAAGTGAATGCACAAAGGAAGAATCTAATGGAATGGCAGGCTGTCCTAAGACCAGCACAAGTCTCTATGATCTCTGAAAGAACACCATTATACTCCTCTGCATGGTACAATAGGAAATGATTATTTGCTTAATCATCATATAAAAAAAATCTGGCCCACAAGTGCACAGTGAGTAGAAACATTGTAAGAAATGTATAGGTACCTGTTTTATGAGCGTCACTGTGCACTTCACGGATTTAAAAAATTGGGTAAAATGCTGGACATACTTCAGGTACATGTCAACCTATTAAAAAAAAAAAAAAAGTTCCATTATGCTTAGCACTTTTATATTATTTTGACTGGGCAGTAACCAACAGCAACCAATGAAATGTTTGCTTTCATTGTTCCCTTAGTTTGATTATAAAAGGACCCCCGTTATAGCCAAACAATGGCATAATGCATTTAGTTTGTTGGGTGCTACAGGTTCTTAAATAAATTGGCAACCAGTATCGCGATACATTTAAAATACCACTCAATGTTCTGGAGTGATGGCTGCATAATTTATAGCGTCCTAACTGCCTTGCACTGCTATAGCACTTGCACACAGGACATCGCAGGCAGGAGGTCCAATACCTTGGATGTGCTCTTCACTGGTGCTTCCTATGCTAAGCGCATGCCATTAATCCTTGATCTGGTATTTTTGGACTGCTTACATGGTGACACCCTTAAAGGGAAAATATCCTGAAAATGAAAATAATATATTCATCATGCTGAAAAAAATTTCTATGTAATAATAAAACAGTACCTTGTACTTGATCCAAACTAAGATATAATTAATCCTTATTGGAAGCAAAACGGCCTATTGAGTTTATTTAATATTTACATGATTTTCCAGTAGACTTAAGGTATGAAGATCCAAATTACAGGAAGATCCGTTATCCGGAAAGCCTGGGGTCCCCAGCATTCTGGATAACAGGTCCCATACCTGTACTGGAATCGTTATATGAATACATCTAGGAGTAAACACACTTGATTATTTCAGAAATGGTACAGAATTTTAACTGATTATATTTTGAAAATGTATATTTCAGTACAATGAAGCTTAAATAACATTTTCATTTTCAGTCATTCCCCTTTGAAATGCTGTATGGTTTTAAGACTTTAAACATTAGGATATATGACAGAATGGGGAAAAACGTCTTGGGTGTTCATTCGCGCTGTTTTATACTATATTCACAGAAATAAGAGTGCAGAGATTCTGCTCATTGTTATCAAAAATTGCCTGGTATGCACTTCTTTATATTGGGTCCCCAATTTACAGTTCCTTTACAAGAAGTGCTTTTGAGCATGGCATTCCCTTCTAATCATACAGGAAGGCCATTAGCAATGATGATTTTTCCTGTTTAGGTATGTCACTTTTGAGTGTTGTTTCCCAGCAGAGAAAACATCAATACTTTCGGAGCCAGTCTCATAAAGGGCATGTGCCTGACACTGTTCAAGAAGAATCCAATGGCACACAGGTCTGTATGAACACGTCTAGTGTTTATTTAAAGCGGAAGGGAAGTGCAATATTTCGTGGAAAACCCCTTTGTCAAACGTTGCACTGCACTCCACTTTAAATAAACACTAGAAGTGTTCATACAGACCTGTGTGCCATTGGATTCTTCTTGCATTGTATTGGGAGGTGGCCGAGCCTCCACCTGTGTGCACCAGGCTTATCTACTCCATTTTACTCGTAGGGTGTGCGAGAACACACAACTACTCCTGACACTGTTCACACACCCCTTAGCATTTTTGTGCGTCAGGCTGGAATTCGCCTGCTGTGTTTCTGATAAATTCCCTGTAGGCCCCTTCCTGGAGTAGAGTACAGATTCACTTGTCACTATGTTTTTCAGGTACTGTGCAGTAACGTAACTACCCTCTTCTGGGCCCGGATGCAGGATGTGTTTTTTTACCGTGTTTGCCTTGGTGTGGTCTCTGCGGACCCTGTGGGGGAGCAGGCCCGGGTGTGATCGCCGGTATTTACACCATTGGTTCTGTGTATGTTTTTCTGTCCAAATCATGAAGAAGCATGTGCGAAAGATGGGAAAGTCAATGTAGGAGCAGGGTCGGACTGGGGGGCTTCGGGCCCACCGGGGCTACTGCCCCAGGGCCCCGCTGCCGCTCCGGCGTGCTTCATTGGGCTAGTGCGCATGCGCGCGGCGCCGTGTTTGAGTGCACGCGCGCAACAATACCTTTGTGCGCATACGCAGATCTTCTATTCTACCCCGACAAAGTGGGGTGGCGTCGCCAAACTAAGTAGCGGATCTGGGCCGGCGGGCCCACAAGAGCCCGGAGCCCACCGGGTTTTTTCCCGGTGTCCCGCCGGCCCAGTCCGACACTGTGTAGGAGCTTGGGATGGGTCAGCAAAAAGACAAGTGCCTGGGGGTCTATTTATCATGCTTTGTAAAAATTGGAGTGAAACATTCCCAGTGATGTTGCCCATAGCCAGTGTCGGACTGGCCCACTGGGATACCAGGAAAACTCCCGCTGGGCCCAAGTGTCAGTGGGCCTCTTGCTTCTAACCATTTGGCCTATTTCATGGTCATTCCCTATTTCTTTATGGAGAAAAAGAGGCTTAATAATAGAAGAATAAATTATAGTAAGTAGATATGAAAGACCAGGAGAATAAAGAGGTTCACTGAGGAGAGGAGGAATAATAGTTTTTAAAGTGGGCCCACCCTCTGATTTTCTGGTGGGCCACCGGTATCCCAATCCCACACTGCCCATAGAAACCAATCAGCAATTAGATTTCAACAGTTAGAAAACTGGAGCCACATCACTGGTAAAGCTTCTTTCCACTTTTTACTAGGGATGCACCGAATCCAGGATTCTGTTCGGGATTCGGCCTTTTTCAGCAGGATTTGGATTCAGTCGAACACTTGTGCCCCCCCGAACCGAATCTGAATCCTAATTTGCATATGGAAATTGAGTCACTTTTTATCACAAAACAAGGAAGCAACAAAAATGATTTCCCCTTCCCACTCCTAATTTGCATATGCAAATTCGGATTCGGTTATGTATTCGGCCGAATCTTTAGCGGAGGATTCGGGGTTCGCCGAATCCAAAATAGTGGATTTGGTGCATCCCTACTTTTTACACAACATGATTAATAGACCCGAAAATGTATTGCCACAGATAAGCTGGGGTGATGTGGTAACTTCTACTTCCTGGCAGCCATTACAAATACCTATATGTCAGATACCTAAGACCACCCACAATGGAGTCAGTTTACTGTACATGACAGAAGAAGTGGAATGAGTTTAGAATTAAACACTGCTCGTTTTGGGTATTTTATTAACATGTGTAATGTTATAGGAAGGTTGGTTATTCATAACACGCCGGTACAATGTAACTCCTGACAGGGCCTCTCCAAGGTGAGTTCCTGAGGTGACCTACACCTCACTAGCAGCTTCAGTCAAGTGATCTGGCGCTGTCCTCATAGACGAGATATAATTGGTGCCGGCTGCCCCACCCCCGTGAAACGCAGTCAGCGATTGGCTATGCCGTTTGACAATACGTGTGGGCGTGGTTAGGGCCCGGCATTCGGTCTTCAGCCTCCTCAGTTGTTTCCCGGAGATCATGGCTGCTCTCCTTCGTAAAGCGCTCGGCGTGAGCCGCCTTAGGCTGCCGGTTCTGTCTCAGTGCAGCAGGAGGTGCTCGGGAATAGTGGTGGATGACACGGTCAATGGGCTGAATGATGAGCAGAAACAGGTCTGCACGATCTTCATTCTGTTTAGCTCCAGCTGTTGGACTACAACTCCCAGAATCCCTAGTCAAACTTATCCTTCGCTTATTGGTTAGTTGGGCACAGGCAGTGTATTGTTATTGTGACTGGGGGCCAGAAATACAGGTAGTGCTGTTGTTAAGTAGAGCACAGGGGTGATAATGGTTTTCTGATGGCAGTCCAGGATTCTGCGATTGTATTTAAAGGACAACTAAACCCTAAAAATGAATTTGACTTAAAATGCCATATTTTATATAGTGAACTTATTGCACGAGGCTAAAGTTTCAGCTTGTCAATAGCAGCAATGATCCAGGACTTCAAACTTGTCACAGGGGGTCACCATCTTGGAAAGTGTCTGTGACACTCACATGCTCAGTGGGCTCTGATTGGCTGTTGAGAAGCTAAGCTTAGGGCTCGTCACTAATTATCCAGCAGAAAATGAGCTTCCCCTGTAATATAAGCTGATGCTACAGGTTTGCTGATTATTAAATTCTGATGCTAATTGCACTGGTTTCTGTGCTGCCATGTAGTAATTATCTGTATTAATTACTAATGAGCCTTATATTGTGACATTTCTATTCTATGTGGACTGTATATTGTGAGTGGGTCCCTAAGCTCAGTAAGTGACAGCAGCACAGAGCATGTGCAGTGAATCAGCAGAAAAGAAGATGGGGAGCTACTGGGGCATCTTTGGAGACACAGATCTTAACTGCTAAAGGGCTGTGGTTGCCTTGGGCTGGTACAGAAGCCTAAAAACATAATGTACAACATTTCTAACTACTCCTTTAGTTAAGCTTTAGTTCTCCTTTAAACGATAATTCAACTCTCCGCGATTTTTTTCTTACAATCCTCATATGTGTATCGGCATTGAGGAGCCCAGCTGAAACGCTAACTTGGTATGACACATACCGTAGATATCTGTATCACCGATGTCTTTCTTTTAGTATGAAGCGCATCTTCGCTGCCGCCATCTTGGTTTCTATACTTCCTTATTCCTGTACTTCGCTCTTTCGCCAGGGCTTCAGTAAAGGTCAGACAGGGTCACATGCCATTGACTGTAGCTGGTTTTATAAGAAATAGAAAAAAACAGAAGGCTATCAAGAGGTGTTTAGTTCTCCTTTAAACAGAAGGGACAGAACTGATTGATGGTGGGGCATCTGTAGCCTCTGTGCTTTTATCTACCTTCATCTCCTTTAATGAGGCCTTTCCCCAGGCCTGGATTTTGCCACCAAGGCCCGGGCCTAGGCTGTAAGAATTTTAGGGGGCGGCTTGCTGCTTAACCACACCCACATTGGTTCACAAACACTGGAGATGCGCAGGAAATACAATTGTTTTTTTTTATACTTCCTGTACGCCAATTAGGGTTGCCACCTTTTCTGGAAAAAAATAACGGCCTTCCTATAGTCTTGCTGTTTTTTCCTATTAATAACATTGGCATCAAGCATGTTAAAAAAGAAAACGGCAAAAACATTGGTGACATGTTTTTTTTAGCCACGCCTGTTTTATGGCCACACCCCCCAATTACCATGTCCGTTTCACAAAATTTGGCAGGTTACAGAAGTTTGAATACATTTCTGGGAGTTTTGGGGCCATGTTTTAGGTGATATAACAGTTTTGCTAATGAGAGTGAAATTGCCCGATAAAGGGGTGGTTCACCTTTAAAGGAACAGTTCAGTGTAAAAATAGAATCTGGGTAAACAGGCTGTGCAAAATAAAAAATATTTCTAATATAGTTAGTTAGGCAAAAATGTAATGTATAAAGGCTGGAGTGAGTGGATGTGTAACATAATAGCCAGAACACTACTTCCTGCTTTGCAGCTCTCTAACTCTGAGTTAGTCAGGGACTTTAATGGGGGCCACATGGGACATACTGTAACTGTTCAGTGAGTTTGCAATTGATCCTTAAAGGAAACTGCCATGGCAAAACATGTTTTTTTTCCAAAACGCATCAGTTAATAGTGCTGCTCCAGCAGAATTCTGAACTGCAATCCATTTTTCAAAAGAGAAAACAGATTTTTTTATATTCAATTTTGAAATCTGACATGGGGCTAGACATATTGTCAGTTTCCCAGCTGCCCAGAGTCATGTGACTTGTGCTCTGATAAACTTCAGTCATTCTTTACTGCTGTACTGCAAGTTGGGAGTTATATCACCCCCCCCCCAGCAGCCTAACAAAAGAACAATGAGAAGGTAACCAGATAGCAACTCCCTAACACAAGATAACAGCTCCCTGGTAGATCTAAGAACAACACTCATTAGTAAATTCCAAGTCCCACTGAGACTGATTCAGTTACATTAAGTAGGAGAAATAACAGCCTGCGAGAAAGTAGTTCCATACTAAAGTGCAGGCACAAGTCACATGACTGGGGGCAGCTGGGAAATTGACAATATTTCTAGCCCCATGTCAGATTTCAAAATTGAATATTAAAAAAATCTGTTTGCTCTTTTGAGAATTGGATTTCAGTGCAGAATTCTGCTTGACCGGCACTATTAACTGATGTGTTTTGGAAAAAACATGTTTTTCCATTATCCAGTATCCCTTTAGCAGATTCAAAAGCAACAGTTATGACCCATGTGCCCCCCCCCAAGTCACTGATTGGTTACTTCCTGGTGCTGAAATTGCAAACTGGAGAGCTGCTGAACAAAAAGCTAAAACTTAAAAACCACAAATAATTAAAAAATGAATCAACTGCAAATTGCCTCACCATGTCTCTCTCATCATCTTACATCATACTAAAAGTTAATTTGAAGGCGAATAACCCATTTAAGCTGCTAGTTTAAGTTCTCCCAAGAGACCTGCTTATCTTATTAGTTACAATTGTATCTTTGCTTATAGTGTTACAAATATATTTCAGCGCATGTGCTGCGTGTTCTGGACTCTCTGCCAAAAAGCCTCTTATTTTAATTAAAGGGGTTGTTCACCTTTGAGAGAACTTTTAGTATGATGTAGAGAGTGATATTCTGAGACAATTTGCAATTGGTTTGCATTTTTTATTATTTGTGATTTTTGAGTTATTTAACTTTTTATTCAGCAGCTCTTCAATTTGCATCTTATGCAATTTGGTAACTAGGGTCTAAATTACCCTAGCAACCATTTATTGATTTGAATAAGAGACTGGAATATGAATAGCAGTGGGCCTGAATAAAAGGATCAGCAATAACAATACATTTGTAGTCTTACAGAGCATTCGTTTTTTTAGAAGGGAGTCAGCCACGCCCATTTGAAAGCTGCAAAGAGTCAAAAGAAAAAGGCAAATAACTATAAAAAAAAAATGAAGACCAATTGAAAAGTTGCTTAGAATTGGCCATTCTATAACATAATCAACATTACCTTAAAGGGCATGTAAAGGCAAAAAAAAATCCCATTTTTAAGTGCTTTAATCAAAAAGAAACCTATCTCCAATATACTTTTATTAAAAAAACGTGTACTATTTTTATAAAAAACCTGACTGTATGCAGTGAAAGTCTCCCTTCATTTTCTGCTGTGGATAGGAATTGTCAGAAGGTCCCTAACTGCTCTGCAGGGAAACAATCATGAACAATTATGAACCCCCGCCTTACTTCCCAGCCATGCAGAACTCAAGCATCATCATCATCATTTATTTATATAGCGCTGTCAAGGTACGCAGTGCTTTAAGCAGCTTTGTTTGTTTCCCTGTAGAGCAGTCGGTGACTGTGTAGAGATTTGTATTGGATTTTATTTTTGCCTTTACATCCCCTTTACTGTTTGCAACTCCAGATGCAGGGACAAAGATCATGGAGCCAGATTAAACAGATAAACTGGGATTCTATTTGGAGGATTATTTAGTTGCAGCCACTGGTTCTGCAGATTTGGAGAGATTTTGTAATAAACAATACAAAAACTATAAAAATCCACATTAGATTACGTGACAACACAGGACCCAATGCAGTCTGTATATTCTGATTATTAATCAGTCTTGCTGTATCGGCTTCTGATATTATTTGACTGTTTTGATCATTTATGATGATCCCTAAGCAGCCCAGACTACACTGAGCATGTGCACAGTCTTGGTCTTGCAAAGATGTTTAACAAAGTTACAAGATGGTGACCCCCTGTGGCCAACGTTGAAAGGATAAATCATTTGTTTGATTAGACTTGTGGTGCAGTAAGTTCATGTTTATGTTTAGTGTACAAAATACTGCATTTCTAGCCTTATTCTATTTTAGACTTTACTTCCACTTTAAAGGTGAACCACCCCTTTTAAGTTTCTGAAACGTTGTATCTTTTTCTGGCATCGGTGTAATAGACCGGAGAGAGAATTTAAAAATGTAAAAAATTTGGGACTGCAGGCTGAGCTGTCAAAATCAGGACCGTCCCTCAGATGTCTAAGTCTGCCCTGGCCATTAAACAATAGTTATGTCCTGTGCTGAGTCAGCTGAATGTAGGGAACCAGACTGGGCTTATCCATAATTTAAAAAATGTATATTTTAGTAACTTAACATAACTCTAAAGACAACATCATTTCCATCGTTCCCAGACTGGAAGTCATATGCCAGAAGCAAGATTTCTCTTAATACTTAAAGTCTATTTAATCAAGGATAACACAGAGTATTCTTCTGTCTCTGCTCCGCTGTTCATATGTCCCTAATGTATAACAGGCATGTTCAGCTTTGATAATGCAGCCAGGCCCCGGGGTTGTGTGTGCAGAGTAATAACATTAGCATGAGGCTGACACAATCCCCAGTTTACCCTGAAAGTCTAATATTGGGACGTGATTAGCAAGAACGATTTCATGTTTGCAGTAAACAGACTCGTACAGATCCCAAAAAGCAGCGCAAGGAACTAGTATGTGAAAAAACCTAAAAAGTCCTCCTTTAAAGAAACAACAACGGTGGAGCTCAAATACCAACAGAAGAGCTGAAAATCAGCATAAAAGCCATACACTTGCAGGTACCTGATTTAAAGGGACAGTATACCCCTTAGGAGTGCAATGTTGAAAGCTTTCATTATGAAAATCTGTTGTTCTTGAGCTAAACAGGGAGTTGAAGCTACTCCATGTTTGGTCCTTGCGAGTTAGATAATTAGATTACCAGTGCACAAATAAATCCACTACTTAAAGGAGAACTAAACCCTACAAATGAATAGGGTTAAAAATGTCATGTTTTATACCCTGAACTTATTGCGCCAGCTTAAAGTTTCAGCTTATCAATAGCAGCAATGATCCAGGACTTCAAACTTGTCACAGGGGGTCACCATCTTGGAAAGTGTCTGTGACACTCACATGCTCAGTGGGCTCTGATTGGCTGTTGAGAAGCTAAGCTTAGGGCTCGTCACTAATTATCCAGCAGATAATGAGGTTGGTCTGTAATATAAGCTGATGCTACAGGGCTGATTATTAAATTCTGATGCTAATTGCACTGGTTTCTGTGCTGCCATGTAGTAATTATCTGTATTAATTACTAATCAGCCTTATATTGTGACATTTCTATTCTATGTGTCCTGTATATTGTGAGTGGGTCCCTAAGCTCAGTAAGTGACAGCAGCACAGAGCATGTGCAGTGAATCAGCAGAAAAGAAGATGGGAAGCTACTGGGGCATCTTTGGAGACACAGATCTTTATTGCTAAAGGGATTTGGTTGCCTGGGGCTGGTACAGAAGTCCAAAACATAATTTACAACATTTCTAGCTACTTCTTCAGTTTAACTTTCCTTGTCCTTTAATGAATTCCAGCTTATACAACCATTAAAGGGGTTGTTTATCTTCAAACAACTAGTTGTTTTCAGATAGATCACCAGAAATAACGACTTTTTCCAATTACATTCTATTTTTTATGTGTCGCTGTTTTTCTAATATTGAATTGTAAAGTGTCATTTTTCACATTCTAAAGCAGCTGACCCTTTAAACTGTTCTAAATTGACACATTTAGTTGATACATTTCTTATCTTTGTCCCTGCTGAGCAGAATCTCTGGGTTTCATTACAGGCAGCTGTTAGAATTGATACAATAGTTGCTAATACTCCAGAGATGCTGCTGAGAAATGGATCAACTAAATGTTGCAAAATTTTAGACGTTTAGTCTGAACCTGAATTACTGAGCTGCCCGACAAACACCAGAGACAAGGGACATTAACTTCGATTTTGAAAAAACGATCTCAGTGCGGCGCAGATATAACCTAACTCCTAACCATTCTATCTATCTGACATGGCTTGGTAACCCAAATAATAAGACAGTTGTGGATTGGCAGAATCAAAATTTTAGGTTGGTAAAAGATATTATTAGTGAGACTTTCACTATACCACCACAGGAATCTCTTCTTCAAAAATTCCCCTTTCTCTCCAACGACTATTTACTTTCAATTCAAGTTATCCATTTCACTAAAACGGTTCTTCAACGTCTCTCTCAGGCGGAGAAAGAAAATCCGATTAATGCACTATGGCCTAAAAACGACTCACTCAAAACTACATCCCAAATATACCGAATTCTTCGAACGACATTGCCAATAGAATCAGCAGATACTTTTCTAGCTAAGTGGACCTCAATACTTCCGCAAATAGATACTGCTCAAATACTTCAATATCATGCAAAAACTATGCGGGTATTACCTTCAAGCAAATACCAAGAAATGTCGCTACAGATCTTAGACATCATTCCTATCTTACACCGCTCAGGCGCTATCATATTGACACCTTGGACAGGGACAACTGTCTGAGATGCCATCAGCCTCGAGCAGACCTGGTACACTGCATTTGGCCTTGCCCTGTAATACAGAAATTTTGGGAGAATGTACAGGGATACTGGAGATCTTTAACTCAACAGACGGCTCCCTTTTCTTTGTTATGGGTGCTTTTTGGGATTCCCCCTTCACAACTAAAACTATCACGATCTGAGAGCCGCCTAGCGGAAAGACTAATGGCAGCATCTAGAAAAACTATTCTTCATCATTGGCTTTCCCCATCGGTACCCCCACTTTCGCTAGTTAAACAAAAGCTTCACTATATCTTTCACATGGACTGGCTAGAAACCACTACAAATAAAGAAGAATACACAGAAATTTTTTTTTCGACCTGGATGACATACATATCCTCACTCCCCACTCATACTAAACATTTAACGATTTACGCATTTCGACATACCACGTGGTTTGATACAGAACTGTTACTCAGCAACAATGCGGTACAAGACACCACTCAATATATACAGAATCTTTATAGTTCACAGTCACGGAATCGTCAATCACCCCCCAGGAGTCACCATATCAATAGTCTGCTGTTCACAAGTAATCTATGAGCGACAGGGATGTTATTTTGGGTATGGTCCTTCCCTCCTTTAAATCTGCCGTTGGTTAGTCATGGTAAAATCGTGTGAATATCTTGTTCAATTTCTATATATGTTAAGCTATGTAATTTATGGCATTTCCTGTTGGTCTTCCAAATTCCGAACAGATTCTTTATATACTTTGTTTAATTTTGTTTTGTTTTTCTTTCTTTTGTGAAAATAAATAAAAACATTTATTAAAAAAAAAAGATTTTGAAAAAACAGTAAAAAATAAATAATGGAAAGTAATTGGAAAAAAAAGTCTTTATTTCTTGGGAACAATCTGAAAACAATCTGATTAAAAAAGGTAAAAAGTATGTTCGGCACAAGCCCTGTTCATTGCATTCATGCTGAAAAGGGGGTATAACGCCCCTTTAAAGGATAAGTAAACCTTTAAAATAAGTGAATATAAAATTGATGATGAGTGCTATTCTAAGAAATGTTGCAATGTACATTCATTGTTTATTCCAAGATATTAAGGGATACATGTACTGTTAATATGAATGAATTTTGTTACAACAGCGCCACCTGCTGGTCAGTTTCCGACCATTCTGACCACCAAATTTTTTCAAAATGAATCAGTTAATAGTGCTGCTCCAGCAGAATTCTGCACTGAAATCCATTTCTCAAAAGAGCAAACAGATTTTTTTATATTCAGTTTTGAAATCTGACATGGGGCTAGACATATTGACAATTTCCCAGCTGGCCCAAGTCATGTGACTTGTGCTCTGATAAACTTCAATCACTCTTTACTGCTGTACTGCAAGTTGGAGTGATATCACCCTCCCCCCCCCCAGCAGCCAAACAAAGGAACAATGGGAAGGTAACCAGATAACAGCTCCCTAACACAAGATAACAGCTGCCTGGTAGATCTAAGAACAACACTCAATAGTAAAAACCCATGTCCCACTGAGACACATTCAGTTACATTGAGAAGGAAAAACAGCAGCCTGCCAGAAAGCAGTTCCATCCTAAAGTGCTGGCCAATCACATGACTGGGGCAGCTGGGAAACTGTCAATATGTCTAGCCCCATGTCAGATTTCAAAATTGAATATAAAAAAATCTGTTTGCTCTTTTGAGAAATGGATTTCAGTGCAGAATTCTGCTGGAGTAGCACTATTAACTGATGCGTTTTGAAAAAAACATGTTTTCCGATGACAGGATCCCTTTAAGAAACAAATTAGAAACCTCTCTCAAATCTTTCCTAACCAGAAGAACACCAGAGCAGCCTCTTTCATTTTTCTGACAACTTCTGACTACTTGGTGGTCAGAATGGTGCGAAACTGACCAGCAGGTGGCGCTGTTGTAACAATTCATTCATATTAACCGTACATGTATCTCTTAATATCTTGGAATAAAAAGTAAATAAATAATGCATGTAAATTGCAAAAGAGCTTAGAACAGCACTCTCGTCAATTTTACATTCACTTATTTTAAAGGTTTACTTATCCCTTTAGAAATGTTCTTAATATTTCTGGCTCTCTGAAACAAATGGATAAACCAGTGACATGTTTCCCTTTTAGCTGCGGCATACCATGCGCAAGTTTTGCCAGGATCACCTCGGCCCCATTGCCAATGAGATTGATCAGAAGAATGACTTTGCGGAGATGAAGGTGAGTGTCAACCCTAAAGCTCCCTGATACCAAACCCCAAAGGTAAAGTCAACTGAACAAACAGGAGCTTTCTGCAGAATATACAATGTTTATATAAATGAGCCCATCTGCTCTCCATCACTACAATCACTTACAATGGTGCATAAGGGGGGCCCTGACGAGACCCAGCTACAGGAACAGATTGGGACCTCTGGGCTTTTTCATTTTTGGGCGTCCGTGTGAGTGCTGGGAGTTGTGCTATAAAGTGGACCTGTCACCCAGACATAAAAATCTGTATAATAAAAGTCCTTTTCAAATTAAACATGAAATCCAATTTCTATTTTTTATTAAAGCATTCATAGCTGTTGTAAACTTATTTAAAAATCTCAGCTGTCAATCAAATATTGTCTGCCCCTCCTCTATGCCTTAGGCTTAGAGGTGGGATAGGAAATTACTTTCACTTTCCATTCAGCACTTCCTAGATGTCACTGATCTCCCCACATTCCCCCAGTTCTCTTTACCATTTAATTGTGTAGCCAGGACATGGGGATGGACATCAGGTCCCCCATTCTGGTGCACAAAGAAGATTCTGAGATGATACAAGACTTGTCTTAATAACAGTGTCCACAAAATGGCTCCTGCCTGCTTGTTATAATTATGAATTCCTAGACTGATGGAAACAAGATTCAAATAATTTATACAGTGTAGTTAAAGTTCATTTTGCTTGTCTAATGTGATAAAATAGGATTTTGAATTTTTTTTTTTGGGCGACGGGTCCCCTTTAAAGGAACAGTAACATCAAAAAATTAGTGTTTTAAAGTAATAAAAATATAATGCAGTGTTGTAGAAATCAAAAGATTGTGTGTAATTTCTTCAAAAAAATTAATAAATTATATTTTGATCATTATTTTTTGGAGAAATTACTCACAATCTTTTGATTTCTATGTACTATGCACCCATGGACTGGGGTGAACTGTGAGTATATCTCCTCACCTTTACTATATTTTTTTCATTATATTTATTATTATACATGGATTTACAGTGGTGTTACTACGGACCAACTGCATCATTTCTGTTTATAATGCAGTGTTACCCTGCACTGGTAAAACTGCTGTGTTTGCTTCAGAAACACTACTATAGTTTATATAAACAAGCTGCTGTGTAGCCTTATGGGCAGCCATTCAAGCACAGGATACACAGTAGATGATAAGTACTACTATAGTTTATATAAACAAGCTGCTGTGTAGCCATGGGGGCAGCCATTCAAAGAAGAAAAGGCTCATAGTTACACAGCAGATAAGCTCTGTAGAACATAATGGTGTTATCTGTTATCCACTATTTAACCTGTGCCATATAGTCTTTTTTCAATTTCCGCCATTGGTTCACATACATTAATTGCTCGTAGTCCCCACTTATTGCAGTGATACCAGTGTTGTTGTGTTTGTGTCCATAGAGCTTTTGGAAGAAGCTTGGAGAACTTGGTGTCTTGGGAATTACTGCTCCAGGTTAGTATAATCTTCCCAAATGCAGAATAAAGAAGAGTGGTTGAGAATATACAGCCCATGTGACTGTGTCCTGCATCTTCAGCCAATCGGGTGATGGGAGTTATAGTAGAAAAAATGTTTAGGCCACTCCAAACTCACCCCCTGCGTGTTCTCCTTAGTGTAGGTCCATTTTAGTGATCCAGGTGCTCTGCCACCAGCGTTCCCACTGTAGTAAGATATGCTCAGAAAGATAGAAAGGCGGCACTCCGGTTAAAAGGAAAGGTGGTTTATTGCAACAGGTCACAGACCAACATCACCTGACGCGTTTCGGGAGCGACTCCCTTAATCATAGGCTTACAGGTACATTTGTGTCACTTCCTTAAATAGGCCGCGCAATAGCGGCCACTACAGGTTTTTCATAAGAATACATAATTAACAATATAAATAGCTAAATATAAAGCACTCTATTAATTCTTTTAAAAATAGGTAAAAAACGCAGTACACTCCTGATGGGAGTTATAGTTCAGGAGAGATTTTCCATCCCTAGTTTGCCATTACATTGATACCAATGCATTTTTACTTGTCATAGGACTCATGTTGGTATTGTTGGGTAACATCACAATCAGACGTTTTTTGTTTATTGTAGTTAATCCTGTTGTGATTCTTTTTACAATACGTCAGTCTGACTACAACCATGGTGCACTACATGGGTCATAGTGTTTTAGCATTGCAGAGAATTCAGCAGAACATTCCACCAATTGCAGATAGTATCACTCTTATCAGTCAGTAATGTCTTTATTTAGAAATGCACAACATGTTTCGGATAGAAAGATCCTTCCTCAGGTGCTCTTATAATTAGTGCACCCCCTTCTTCTTCCAACACTTCGAAAATTTCCGTCTATTTCGGCGCAAGCGCAATTGTCGCAAACCAGTAAATTGCTCCATTTCGCTGGTCTCCGTCTCCGCTTACCGAAGACCCGGAAAATGGCTGCCGTGAACTCCGATGCTGTGACTCTGCTCTGAGGGGTAAGTAAAAAGTTAGGGGCATTTCCCCTGGGGGAGGGGGCAGCTAGGCTGGGGGGTAGGAGGGAGGGGGGTCTACGTGAGATAAGGGGGGTAGGATTCGGCCGAACCCCACAAATCCTTCGTGAAAGATTCGGCGAATCCTTCTGCGCAGCCGAACCGAATCCGAATCCTAATTTACATATGGATTTTTTTTTCCCCATTCCCACCCCTAATTAGCATATGCAAATTAGGGTTCAGATTCGGTTCGGCTGGACAGAAGGATTCGCCGAATCCTGCTGAAAAAGGCCGAATCCTGGCCGAATCCCGAACCGAATCCTGGATTCGGTGCATCCCTAGTTAAGGGGTTGTTTCTCTTTTAAAGCCAAAAAAATACAAGTGTGTCCATTCACTCGATCAGAAACATGTTGTGCATTTCTAAATAAAGAGATTACTGACTGATGAGAGCGGTTCTCCAGAGTGATACTATCTGAAATTTTGGAAGGTCTAACTCTGAAGGTGAACCGTTTATACCTGATAACCAAGGATCACATCATCCACAAAGTGTGTGTAGAACATTCCACCAACTCTGTTTTACTGTTTATTCTGGTGTAACCCGTAGGTCTCCTATTCCTTCTGCTGCTTAATCAAATGCATTTTCTTTCTCTTTCAGTTGAGTATGGCGGATCTGCTATGGGCTACCTGGAGCACGTTCTAGTAATGGAGGAAATATCACGGGTGTCTGGAGCTGTCGGTCTCAGTTATGGGGCGCACTCCAACCTCTGTATCAACCAGATAGTCCGCAATGCCAACGAGGCTCAGAAAGAGAAGTATCTTCCCAAGGTATTCACTTTTTTCCTTCGTGGATTCCAAGCAGAACTCTGATTTCTTAGGGTCGTCAGCTTATAACAATTACACAATATCTGGCCCAAGAGCTGAATACCAGTCTTCCTCTGCAGAGTGTAGTTGGCATCTCCCTGGCAATAGATACAGGTACAATGATGCAAGTTGACTTATTCACTAGTAGGCCTGGATCTTCAGGTTGTGTCACCATATAACGGTTGTGTTGTGATTGGCACTATTTTTTCCTGTTAAAGGGGTGGTTCACCTTTAAGTTAACTTTTAGTATATTATAGAATGGCTTAATCTAACCTTTCAATCGGACGTCGTTTTTCGAATAGATTTTTCATTATTTGCCTTCTTCTTATGACTTTCCAGCTTTCGAATGGGGGTCACTGACTCCATCTAAAAAACAAATGCTCTGTTTGGCTACAAATGTATTTTTATCGCTCCTTTTTTTATTACTCATCTATTTAGTCAGGCCCTCTCCTATTACAGTCTCTTCAAAATTCAAATCAGTGCATCATTGCTAAGGTAATTTGGACCCTCGAAACCAGATTGCTGAAATTGCTAACTAAAAAGCTGCTGAATAAAAAAACTAAATAACTCAAAAAACATTCATAATAAAAAATGATACCCAATTGCAAATTGTCTCAGAATATCACTCTCTACGACAGGGATCCCCAACCTTTTTCACCTGTGAGCCACATTCAAATGTAAGAAGGTTTGGGGAGCAACATAAGCATGAAAATAGTTCCTGAGGATGCCAACGAAGGGCTGTGATTGGCTATTTGGTGGCCCCTATGTGGACTTGCAGCCTACAGAAAGCTCTATTTGGCAATACAACTGGTTTTTATACAACCAAACTTGCCTCCAAGCCTGGAATTCAAAAATAAGCTCCTGCTTTGAGGCCACTTGGAGCAACATCCAAGGGGTTGGGGAGCAACATGTTACTCACGAGCTACTGGTTGGGGATCACTGCTCTACGTCATACTAAAAGTTAATTTAGAGGTGAACAGCCCTTTTAAAGTTTCAGTGACAAATACTTCTATTGATTTAGACCAGGATCTTGGGGTTTTATAGGCATTCCAGGTGTCCGTGCTTTGGTACTAAGAAGCAGTCAGAAATTGTGAATGTATTTAGATAGATCTTCTATTTAAATTCTAGCCTAGTGGCCTGTTGATGCTTAAAGTATGTTCTTTGTTTTGCAGCTGATCAGTGGGGAGCACATTGGAGCCCTGGCTATGAGTGAGCCAAACTCAGGCTCTGATGTGGTGTCCATGAAACTAAAGGCAGAAAAGAAAGGTAGGTACCACAGTGGTTTCAAAATATATATTGTTCAATGAAAAATGTGTTATATGTACAGGTATGGGACCTGTTATCCAGAATGCTCGGGACCTGGGGGTTTCCGGATAATGGATCTTTCCGTAATTTGGGTCTTCATGACTTAAGTCTACTAGAAATTCATTTAAACATTAAATAAACCCAATAGGCTGGTTTTGCTTCCAATAAGCATTGATGATATCTTAGTTTGGGTCAAGTACAAGCTACTGTTTTATTATTACGGAGAAAAAGGAAATCATTTTTAAAAATCTGGATTATTTGGATAAAATGGAGTCTATGGGAGACAGTCATTCCGTAATTCGGAGCTGTCTGGATATCGGGTTTCCGGATAAGGAATCCTATACCTGTATATTATTATGCTTAATTTAACGTGCACAAGGGCAGCTACGAGGTAGCTTTTTGGAAGGTGGTGCTGTCCTGTTTGAATATGTCCTGTCTGAACAGTTCAGTGTAAAAATAAAAACTGGGTAAATAGGCTGTGCAAAATAAAAAAAAAATTCTAATATTGTTAGTTAGCCAAAAATGTAATGTATAAAGGATGGAGTGACTGGATGTCTAACATAATAGCCAGAACACTACTTCCTGCTTTGCAGCTCTATTGGTTTCCACTGATTGGTTACCAGGCAGTAACCAATCAGTGACTTAAGGTGGGGCACATGGGCCATAACTGTTGCTTTTAAATCTGAGCTGAATGCTGAGGATCAATTGCAAACTCACTGAACAGTTATGTCCCATGTGGCCCCCCTTCAAGTCGCTGACTAACTCAGAGTTAGAGAGCTGAAAAGCAGGAAGTAGTGTTCCAGTCACTCCAGCCTTTATACATTACATTTTTGGCTAACTAACTATATTAGAAACATTTTATTATTTTGCACAGCCTATCTATTTACCCCGTTTTTATTTTTACACTGAGCAGTTCCTTTAAATTGTATAGTGACAAGTGCTTTTTGCCTCCCTAGGGGATTATTATGTGCTTAATGGAAATAAATTCTGGATTACTAACGGACCTGATGCTGATGTGTTGGTGGTTTATGCAAAGACAGACCTCTCCGTTCAACCAGCCCGTGGTATCACTGCTTTCCTGGTGGAGAAGGTAAGGTTCTCTCTCCCCTGAATCTCTGCATGTATTTGCTCTGCTCTTGGTGTGAGTTTTGTTCCTTTCTTGTTATTGGTGGCTTTAGGGAACGCCAGGATTCAGCACTGCACAGAAGCTGGATAAGCTGGGGATGAGAGGCTCTAATACCTGTGAGCTTGTGTTTGAGGACTGCAAGATTCCTAGTGAGTGAAACATGGAGAGAGTATATTTTCTTTGCACACAGATACATTTAGTACTTTTTACATGCCTCCAACTGAACCTGCTTCTCCTCCTTTGTCATTGTTTTTCAACAGAGGAGAATATATTAGGACACTTGGGTAAAGGAGTCTATGTGCTGATGAGTGGTTTGGACTTGGAGAGACTGGTCTTGTCTGGAGGCCCATTAGGGTAGGTGCAGGGGTAGGTGGGGCTCAGGGCTGGTTCTAGGTCAGCTGCCTATGGTGCAATGATAGGGAGGCACTGGGCAGCTACCTCTAAAATTGTCTTCTGCCTACCCCTAGTCCGCACCCTCAGTCTTACTCCCCTTCCTTCCCTCTGTCACCCTCCGTCACTCACCCCTCCCTCCTCTCCCCTCCGTCACTCACCCGCCCTCCTCTCCTATCCCTCCCCTCTGTCGCTGTTCCCTCCCTCTTCTTCCCTCTGTCGTTGTCCCCTCCCTTCCCTCCCTCAATGTCCCCTCCCCTCTGTTGTTGTCCCCTCCGTTGCTGTCCCTTCCTCTCCCCTGCGCCACTGTGCCCTCTCTCCTCTCCATCGATGTCCCCTTCGCCGCTGTGCCCTCCCTCCTCTCCGTCGCTCACTCCGAGGGGGGGTGGCCAGCCGGGTTGCCTAGGGCGCCCGGCCGGCTGTGTCTGGCTCATTAATGCTACCTATTCACAGCAATGGGAGAAGCTGCCCTCTCTCCTGATAAAATCATTGTTTTGTACTGGATGGGATACAGTGCATATAAAATTGTGCTCATTCTGTTTTAGATAATGTTTCTTCTTCAAGCAGCTAATTCATTCTTTCCCATCTCTCTCTGTGAGGTCAAATGTGTCTGTAATTAAATGTAGGAAAGGCTTTTATCTTGTGCACTTGTGTTCAAGCAGAAAAACAGTTTTTAAAATACAAATAACTGACTTGTGAACACATGGGTTTCTCCCTGCACGCCAGCTGTGGCATATACTGTAGAGTCACCAGCAAACAAACATATAACTAGATAAATTCTTATTTTTTAAGGCTTTTTACCCTTTACATATAGTAGAAAGAATTGGGATTTGATTACATTAAAGGGGCAGTATACTCCCATCTTCATAATGAATTCAGCGAAAAGGGATTGTGCTGAATATACTTTTTGGCTGTTGTTTTAATCACAGACAATATATTGTTATACATTGAGCTAAAAGAGCAAAAGGGAATTAAAGGGGTTGTTCACCTTTGAGATAACTTTTAGTATGATGGTTTTTCAATGAAAGCCAATTGAAAAGTTGCTTAGAATTAGCCATTCTAGCAAATACTAAAGTTGAACCACCCCTTTAAGCCAAAATATTCCTGTTTGGTCAAGAAATATCAAAAAGAATGTCCTGTTCATTGACCCCAAATGATTCTTTTTCCAGCTAAAAACTGATAGCATTATTGATAGGGCAGCATCTGCCTATGGTTTCAGTCAATAGTTGACAGGTCTTCAAAGGCTCCTCGTGTGGTCCAATTGTTAGCCCAAGTCCCAAACACGTACATCAGCTGCTTTGGCTACCACACCATTTATTGGCTTTAAAAGAAAGGCAGCTCAGTGAGGTAACAGTGTAACCCATAAACCTGTTTATTGAAAGGAATTGTCTTTAACTTCCATCGACGTGTAAAAGGGGAAATCTAAATTTGTGAGTGAAATAAGAATTGTTCTTTGTGTGTTTCTGGCCCTTACAGTATCATGCAGGCCGTGTTAGACCACGCAATTCCTTATATGCACACCAGAGAAGCCTTTGGGCAGAAAATTGGTCATTTCCAGGTAAGGAATAGCATTATATAGCACTTACTCTACTGGAGCTTGCATCCAGAATTCCCTCCCAACTGTCAGAAACATGAGGAGAACACACAAGCTCAGAACTAGAACTGGTAGCCTGGAGCTGCAAGCCAGCAAGGCTAACCACTGATTCAGTGTTATGAATGCATTGAAACACTCATTTTGATTGGTCTAAACAACATTCTCCCCAGGATGAATGCATTGAAATACTCATTTTGATTGGTCTAAACAGCATTCTCCCCAGGAAGCAAATTGCTGCGCAGGAAACAATTCGACAGCTGGAAAAAGAAAAAAAATGATTACTTGCCTCCCCTGCCTCTCACACCCTGTTAGAAATGTTTCTGCAGAACCTGGTAGGACTGTGTGCTTGTGCAAATAGTGGGGTTCATTTATCAAAACCCATGGGCAGTTACCTATAGCAACCAATAAGTGATTTGCTTTTTGAAGCCAGCTGCAAGTAGAACAATGAATGCAGCAATCTGATTGGTTGCCATGGGTTACTGCCCATGGGCAATTTTGCCCAGTGTTAATAGATGAACCCCATTGTTTGCAGTCCTGCCGGTTTCTGAAAGGAGAGTTTTAATAAAGTGTGCAGGGGTGGGCTGCAAGGGAACTGGGCAGGGGGAAATAATGCCTCGCAATCTGTTCAGCAAAAAGGCCCTGGGGGGAACACTGGGTTCAAATCCCCCAACAAACATACAAATAATGAATCTGAGCCCAAATGTGTGTTTTTATAATTGTGCACAATCAACAACACTGCTCCATCTCTGAACAACATGCGTCACTTTAAGGCTGTGGTTTTTGGAATTTTAATTTTTTTTTTTATATATAAAAAAATAACCAAAAACAATGTCCAAGGACTGCAAGTACTGGACAATCCCCAGCTTGCAGAGAGATTAAGATACATAATAAAGTAGGTCAAATGTCCTGAACAAAATAACAGGAGGTTTTAGGAATTTTATGGTTCAGGACCCCTCTTTGATTATTAACTTATGGCCATTCCCCCTCTTTGTTTACAGATAGTAAAAAACTGGGCATTTAGTCAAAGTCCCTGGAAAATTAAAGACGGCAAATAAGTGCTCACCCCAAATCTTATTCTGATTGCCAGGCTGTGTTTCCAAGAGTGTCTAAAAGAATTGCCCCATAATGTTTCACTTACTGGCCTCCCTCTTAGGTCAAGCCTTTGGGCCCAGGTGAGGTACAAGTTACAGTTCAGGAACCACTGCATTTAAGGAACATTTACATCAAGAAATGAAAGTGTTTTAAAGTAATAAAAATATAATGCAGTGTTGCCCTGCACTGGTAAAACTGGTGTTTTTGCTTCAGAAACACTACTATAGTTTATATAAATAAGCTGCTGTGTAGCAATGGGGGCAGCCATTCAAAGGAGAAAAGGCTCAGGTTACACAGCAGATAAGATCTGTAGAACATAGTGGTGTTATCTGTTATCCACTATTGAAAGGGCATGTAAAGGCAAAAAAATAAAATCCAATTTTTACTTTCTTTAATGAAAAAGAAACCTATCTCCAGTATACTTTCCGTTTTTATAAGAAACCTGACTGTATGCAATGAAATTCTCCCTTCATTTACTGCTGTGGATAGGAATTGTAAGACAGTCCCTAACTGCTCTGCAAGGAAACAATCATACTTATGAACAGCAGGGGGAGCCCCCACCTTAGTTCCCAGCCATGCAGAACTCAAGCAGCTTTGTTTGTTTCCCTGTAGAGCAGTCGTCGACTGTGTAGAGATTTGTATTGGATTCTATTTTTGCCTTTACATCCCCTTTACTGTTTCCGACTCCAGCTGCAGGGACAAACATCTGTATATTCTGATTATTAATCAGTCTTGCTGTATCGGCTTCTGGCAGATATTATTTGCTGTTTTGATCATTTATGATGATCCCTAAGCAGCCCAGACCATACTGAGCATGTGCACAGTCTTAGTCTTGCAAAGATGTTTAACAAAGTTACAAGTTGGTGACCCCCTGTGGCCAACTTTGAAAACATAAATCATTTGTTTTATTAGGCTTGTGATGCAGTAAGTTCATGTTTGTTTAGTGTACAAAATACAGCATTTCTAGCCTTATTCTATTTTAGACTTTACTTCCCCTTTATCCTGTGCCATATAGCCTTTTTATAGTTTACGCCATTGCTACACAGCAGCTTGTTTATATGAACTATAGAAGTGTTTCTGAAGCAAACAGATCCGTTTAACAAATGCAGGGCAACACTACATTATATTTTCATTACTTTAAAGCGCTTTAATTTTTTGGTGTTACTGTTCCTTTAAGGGTTTGCTTTGATTTGAACCTGAATCTTGTTAAAAACGTTTGGGTTCTTTTATACTGTAAAGCAATACAAATCTGAGCACAAATCCACCTCTATTAATAAAACAAATATGGATGATAAGAATAACTTATGGAATATGTTCCTTTTTATTGGTTTATTTGCTCAGTGCACACTTATAGATGCTTGACTCGAGGTATTTGCATGGAAATTCTTTTTTGTTTTTTAATGGGGAATCCATGTTTCTCTTTTGGCAGCTGATGCAAGGAAAAATGGCCGACATGTACACCCGCCTGGCAGCTTGTCGCCATTACGTTTATAATGTGGCAAAGGCTTGCGACCAGGGACATGCCGATCCAAAGGTAAGTGTGATCCAATGAAATCAATTGTAGGCATGTTAGGTGACCGGTAGTGATGAGCGAATCTGTCTCGCTTCTCTTCGGCGACAAATTAGTGAAATGGTGAAAAATAGTTTTACAAATTTTACAAGCGGTACTTTTTGTCCAAATGCATTAAAGTCGGCGTGCGACAATTTTTACGCGTGCCACAAATTTTACATGCGCTAGAGTCCTGCGCCGAACCAATTTCTAAGACCCAAACCCGCGACCCGAACCGCAACCCGCATATTAACCCACTTTGATCCGCTACCCACACCTGCAACTGCCTTATCTGCAACCCACCGACCACCATCAAACAGGAAGTGATGGTGCTGCAAACTGGAAGTGACATCATCAAAAGTTGGCGGGACAGAAAGAAGTTTTGTAAAACTTTAAAAGGAGTAAAATATAGACAATATTACATAAAATAAGAAATTTAGATGTGAGCCGCAAACCCACAGAGCCGCGGCTATACCCGCAGCTGGAAAATCCTCCCCTCATTCTGCAGGGTGCCCGTTTTTTTTGCGGGTAACCCGCGGGTACCTGACCCGCTGCAGGACTCTCAACATGCGCCATTCTTTTGTACAAATGCATTAAAGTCAATGGGCGTCAAAATTATTTTAACACGCTTCAATGTTTACACTTGTGACTTTTTTGTCGCAGTGAATTTTTTCAGCGGGAGCTTTCGCAGCAGTTTCGTGAAAAAATTTGCAGGTGGCGAGATGCGGAAATTCATGAATAAATTTGCCCATCACTAGTGACCGGGAACCTGCAGCCCTCTTGATGGTTTGAACTACAGCTCTCGGCAATCGCTGGCTGCGTATTATATGCAAATAAAGATATTTGTTATGTCGTGCTACTGATATGCAGCTTATTATTAATATTCTGCTCTCACTTGACTTTCCCTATATGTTTTACATTACAGGACTGTGCCGGGGTGATTCTTTATTCAGCAGAGTCTGCTACGCAAGTGGCTCTTGATGGCATCCAGTGTTTGGGTAAGTCACTTTCTTATTGGAACATATTCATGTTTATTTTTTGTAATGACTGAGGAAGCGGAACCATCTTATTTTTTTTTCTGGATCAGGGATCCCCAACCTTATTTTTTTGTTTTTTTACCAGTGAGCCACATTTGATTGTTAATAGAGTCAGGGAGCAAAAACATGCATGAAAAAAGTTCCTGGGGAAAAAAGAAGGGCTGTGATTGGCTATTTGTTAGTCTGTATGTAAACTGACAGTCTAAAGGAGGACCTGTTTGGCCTGGTTTTATGCAACCAACACGCGTCTTTAAGTCCGGAATTCAAAACCGAGTGCCTGCTTAAAGGCATTGTTCAGTGCAAAAAATAAAAACTGGGTAAATAGATAGGCTGTGCAAAATAAAAAATGTATCTAATATAGTTAGTTAGCCAAATATGTAATGTATAAAGGCTGGAGTGACTGGATGTGTAACATAATAGCCAGAACACTACTTCCTGCTTTGCAGCTCTCTTGGTTTCCACTGATTGGTTACCAGGCAGTAACCAATCAGTGACTTGAGGAGGGCCACATGGGTCATAACTGTTGCTTTTAAATCTGAGCTGAATGCTGAAGATCAATTGCAAACTCACTGAACAGTTATGTCCCATGTGGCCACACTTAAAGTCGCTGACTAACTCAGAGTTAGAGAGCTGAAAAGCAGGAAGTAGTGTTCTGGCTATTATGTTAGACATCCAGTCACTGCAGCCTTTATACATTACATTTTTGGCTAAATAACTATATAGATATATATTTATTTTGCACAGACTATCTATTTACCCAGTTTTTATTTTTACACTGCACTGTTCCTTTAAAGAGCCACTGGGCGCAACATCCAAGGGATTGGTGATAGTGATGTCCGGGTTGACCCTAACCCGCCTCCTCCTGCACAAAATCTTCGGGTCGTGGGCAGGTCCGGGTCGAGCTCTTCTTAGCGACTTAGCACTTCCGGCGCTGAAATTTATAGACTTGCGCCCGCTCCTTTTGTGAGGTCACTGCAGGCGCGGCTCTATAAATAGAGGGGCAGCAGTGGGCCGGGCCAGGTGCAGATTGGGAGGGGGCGGGTTAGGGTCGGGTGCAGATCGAGAAATTCTCGACCCGCAGATCACTATTTGGTGAGTCATTGGTTGGGGATCACTGATCTAGATCTACCTGAACATAGCGGTGGATTCTGGAGAAAAATGATTTGTTGTTTTAAAAAGGGAAATATACACCTGTGTTCAGCATGAAGTTTATCCCGTTAAACCTGCAGTGTAATAACCTCTCCTAATCTGTAAATCTGAGACACAGGCAGCAAAATTGTGATGGGTTTATAGTCAACAAGGGATTGATAGAAATATTAAATCTGAATCCCCTATGACTTTATTGTCTGTAACATGTGCTGCTCTTTCTTTCTGCAGGGGGTAACGGGTACATCAATGATTACCCCATGGGCCGCTTCCTTCGAGATGCCAAACTGTATGAGATTGGGGCCGGCACCAGTGAGGTTCGAAGAATTATCATAGGCAGAGCCTTCAATGCTCTGTACAAATAACCTGGATCTCCTAACAACGGCCTCGTGCTGTACAGACAGTGGGGAGCAGATCATGGGGCGCTCACTGTATTTGTATTTCTCACAGACACATCATGTGTTTGTATCAGGAAAATCTCAGAACCACAAACAGAGGAACCAATAGAGTCCAGCCGTGTGACGCTGTTATTCTTCTCATGCTGAGACTGTGATCAACAAAGGGTTAATGGCAGATCTCTCTCGTTTTATACAGACGCACAGAAATAACGGGACATTCTAAATGGGAGTGATAGATATAGTGTCATTTTGTGATGATGTCACAATGGTGATGGTGTCGTGCCGCACCGGCATCTGAAATCCCCCCGGGCAGTGAATGTGTTAATAATCTACAGACTGATATCCCATATTGTGTGCCTATAGGCTCAGAAAGGAAAGCCGTCATTATTACCGTAATAAACGTCATAGTTCACAATTCTGACTTTTCCGCTTTCATTTCTCACAATTGTTATTAAAGGGGTGGTTCACCTTCAGTTTAACTTTTGGTATGTGATAGACTGGCCAATTCTAACCAACTTTTCAATTGGTCTTCATTATTTATTTTTTATAGTTTATGAATTATTTGCCGTCTTCTCCTGACTTTCTAGCTTTCAAAAAGGAGTCACTGACCCCATCTAAAAACAAATGCTCCGAAAAGCTACAAATTTATTGTTATTGCTACTTTTTTATTACTCATCTTTCTGTCTCCCTCCCCTATTAATATTACATATTCTCATTCAAATAAATGCATGGTTGCTTGGGTAATTTGGACCCTAGCAACCAGATTGCTGACACTGCAAACTGGAGAGCTGCTGAACAAAAAGCTAAATAACTCAAAAACCACAAATAATAAAAAATGAAAACCAATTGCAAACTGTCTCAGAATATCCCTCTCTACATCATACTAACAGTTAACTCAAAGGTGAATAACCCCTTTAAAAAGGAAATGAACAGAATTTGGTTTTTATGGGATGTAAAGTCACAATTCAGTAGGGATGCACTAAATCCAGGATTCAGCCTTTTTCAGATGGATTTGGATTTAGCTGAATCGTTCTGCCCAGCCCAGCCGAACCGAATCCTAATTTGCATATGCAAATTAGGGGCGGGAGGGAAATCATGTGACTTTTTATCACACAACAAGGAAGTAAAAAATGTTTTCTCCTTCTCACCCCTAATTTGCATATGCAAATTCGGTGCGGTATTCGGTCGAATCTTTCGTGAAGAATTCGGGGGTTCAGCCGAATCCAAAATAGGGGATTCGGTGCATCCCTACAATTCAGTTTGACTGGATCCTGCAGTTGGTGTAGAATAGACAGATACAAGTAAATGTAGCTCCACCTTGTGAAAAGGGAATAGCAAATTATAACTTCATACCTCCCAACTGTCCTGTTTTTAGAGGGACAGTCCCTCTTTTGACAGCTCAACCCGCAGTCCCTCGTTTGTACTGGAAAGTCCCTTTTTTCTCTGCAGAAAAAGAAACAAAGTTTATAACTTAATTGACTTTTGGCAGAGAACCCAGAACAGCCACAGCTTCAGATGAGATTCTTTTGTAACAATTTCAAGATAAGCAAATATGTAATTGTAACAATATAAGATAACAGGTCCCTTGGGAAAAGTTACTCACAGCTTAAGGGCAATTCAAAACTATAATAATTGGGGGAAAAAAAACACAGAAATTTGTTCAAACTTTCATAACCTGCCAAATTTTGTAAAATGGACATGGGGTGTGGCCACAAAAATGGGCTTGGTCAAAAAATGTTCGCCGTGCTACGCGAGGCAACTTTTTTGTCCCTCTTTTTATTTCCAAAATGTTGGGAGGTATGTAACTTTCCTATGTAACTTTCCTAATTTAATAAATTGCTTTATCTTACTTTTCCCTCTTCCAAGATTGAATTTAAATGAAGGCACCTTTTCAGGGTCGGACTGGGCCAACCCAGACCCGCTGCCCCCTGACCTTCCCTCCCGGCCTTAATTGTGGCCACAAGAAGAGAAACAAGGTGAGTTTTGGGGGTGCAGCTGGGGGATGTGGTGGCCCCTGAGCCGGCAGCCTCAGTGGGCCATGGAGCTTGATAGAGCTCCGAAAGGGGCCTGAAACAGGTTTTGCCATGTAAACTTCAATAAAGGCATTTTTAACCTATTTTGGTGCTGTATAAAGAAATTTCTCTGAATTGGCCATGGAGCCCCCTCCAGTCTGACACTGTCTCTTTAATACGGGTATTTCTACATCCTGCTGGCAGCAACAATAATCCCCCAGTGGGACTTTCATCGGAAACTTTGAGGCCCTGTACAAGTTCATAACTGTTACTACAAATAAACTCACACTTTGAAAAAACCGAATGTTTGCTTATTTCTAAAAAAAAAATCCAAATGTAAAAAACTCTATTGAATACAGCTGTGGGGAAAAAAAAACTCGAATATCTAAAATCTGAGTTTTTAGGCTTAAAAAACTTGAAAATCTCGAATTTAAAAAAAAAAAATGGCCTGAAGTTTGCCTAGGAGAACTCCCAGTGACTTCTACATGAACTGGCCAGCTTGTAGATGCCACATATTTACATTCATTCATTTTCGTGCTTAATAAATACCAAACATTGGAGATTTTGAAAATATAATTCAAATTTGTGAGCTTTTATGATTAAAAAATTCTAATTTGAACCTTGATAGATCTCCTTCTTACATAGTAACATAGTAAGTTAGGTTAAAAAAAACACGTCCATCAAGTTCAACCTTTTAACTTTTTTTTTTTTTTTTTAACCTGCCTAACTGCCAGTTGCTAGTTTAGTGTCATTCTCTTCAAAAGTGATATTATAATATTATTACTAAGCTATTAATTGCCATCTTTGTCTAATTCTCATGTATTAAAGGAGAACTAAAGCTTAAAGGATAAGTAAACCTTTAAAATAAGTGAATTTAAAATTGATGAGAATGCTATTCTAAGAAATTTTGCCAGGTACATTCATTGTTTATTTTGTTTTTATTCCAAGATATTAAGGGATACATGTACTGTTAATATAAATGAATTTGGTTACAACAGCGCCACCTGCTGGTCAGTTACTGACCATTCTGATCACTAGGTAGTCAGAGAAGTTCATATGGAAAGCCAAAAAGAAGGACGGCACTCCTATTAAACAAAGAGCAGGTTTATTGCATTCACCTGCAAGTATCTTACACCTTATGCGTTTCGGGAATCAATCCCTTAGTCATGCCTAAGGGATTGAATCCTGAAATATATTAATCCCAAAGATATTAATGTCGTATAATATTTGGTGCGTGTATGGCGGGAGACAAACCCACCGATATCAGCAGAAGACTTGGATATCAGTCGGCTCGTTGATTGGGCTGGCAGGAAAATTTACTTCAATTAAAAAATGTGTACTGCTTTTATAAGAAACCTGACTGTATGCAGTGAAATTCTCCCTTCATTTTCTGCTGTGGATAGGAATTGGCTGACGGCCCCTAACTGCTCTGCAGGGAAACAATCATACTTATGAACAGCAGGGGGAGCCCCCGACTTACTTCCCAGCCATGCAGAACTCAAGCAGCTTTGTTTGTTTCCCTGTAGAGCAGTCGGCAACTGTGTAGAGATTTGTATTGGATTTTATTTTTGCCTTTACATCCTCTTTACTGTTTCCAACTCCAGCTGCAGGGACAAAGATCATGGAGCCAGATTTAAACAGATAAACTGGGATTTTATTTGGAGGATTGTTTTTCTGCCACTGGTTCAGCAGAGTTGGAGAAAGTTCGTATTAAACAATACAAAAACTATAAAATCCACATTAGATTACATAACAACACAGGACCCAGTGCAGTCTGAATATTCTGATTATTAATCAGTCTTGTTGTATCGGCTTCTGCAAGATATTATTTGACTTGTGCTGTTTTGATAATTTATGATGATCCCTAAGCAGCCCAGACCACACTGAGCATGTGCAAGGTCTTGGTCTTGCAAAGATGTTTAACAAAGTTACAAGATGGTGACCAACTTTGTGGCCAACTTTGAAAGCATAAATCATTTGTTTAATTAGGTTTGTGGTGCAGTAAGTTCATGTTCATAATTTTGCCATGGGGGGCATTATTTCAATGAAATCTTTGGAAAACAGAAATCACATATTTTGTTGTTGTTCAAAAACAAAATAATAAATCTTGTCCTACTCTACAACTGTCTAACTATGAGCTTCACAAGAGGGACATGTATGCTATGAGTAAGCAGTGGTTAACTTGTCCTTATTAAGTATGAGAGCAGACAGCATTGAAGGTACAGGTATGGGACCTGTTATCCAGAATGCTCAGGAACTGGGGTTTTCCAGATAACGGATCTTTCCGTAATTTGGATCTTCATACTTTAAGTCTACTAGAAAATCATGTAATCATTAAATAAACCCAATAGGTTTTGGTTTGGTTCCTAATAAGGATTAATTATATCTTATCAAGCTACTGTTTTATTATTACAGAGAAAAAGGAATTTTTTTTTTCAAAATTTGGATTATTTGAATAAAATGGTGTCTATGGGAGATGGCCTTTATGTAATTCGGAAATTTCTGGATAACGAATCCAATACCTGTACAAGAAATCTGTTGCTCTTCAACTGCTAAGAAGTATAAGTACCACCATGGCTTGGGAAGGCAGCAGTAGGGTTGTAAACTTTACGCACTCGGTAACTCGGGCCATGACATTTCGAAGGCGGCAGTTTTGACTACAGGCCTATGATTAAGTGTCAGATGGACATGAATTGTGTAAAGCTTGAAATGATGATCTTTATAAAGATTTTTTCTACTTTTTAACAAATACGAGCCCTGAGCCGAGGACCTGAGGCAGGAGCACCTGGGCCACTGCTCTACTTTGGTGAGTTTTCTACTCGAAATTGATATATTTGTGCTTGAATTTGTATTTTGGATCAAGGCACATGCATGTAAATTCCCCTAGAATATGCTTAGAAGAACACAAGGTTCTTTCTGGATTCTTTTTAGCATATAGGCTGCCTGGGCTACAAATGGACCCACTTCACATAAGTCTCCCGAGGAACCAGAGGAACTGAACGTATAAATCTTATTTCACTTACCTTTGCTTAAATATTAATAATCTATTTTTATAATTCTTAATTTCATTTTAAGGAATTTGCTGAAATCCCCTAGAAGATTTTAATTACACAAGCGTATCAGTTACCATTTACCACCAGTAGATGGTACTGTAATCTGTCTTTTGTTCTACAAAATAACTAGACCGTCTGGAGCTGATATGGGAGTGTTTTATTATAGTGGATGTTTGGTCATCGGGGAAACCAATGGTTCTGATTCGCAGGCTAGTCTATTATGTGAATGATCACCCATGTTTGTTATAGTCAATTTACTTGTTACAATGTTTTCATTGCGGTGCAGTCTCATAAAAGAAAGTAGAATCCTCTTTATGAGATTTCTTGGTCTACACTATGTTCAAACGTTGCAAAGATTGCAAGAATGTCACAGTGACAAGTTTAGCCAATCTCAATACCTTGGAAACGTGTGGTGTTAGCCTTACTGTCACTGATGTATTGGGGTGTCTGGGGCCCCTATGCTGGCACATCAGGGGCCCCCACTCAGTTGGGAGGTCCTCAAACAGACTGTGTTCCAGGGCCGGGCCAAGCCGGCCACCCTAAGCAACTCAAGTGGCCAGCCACCGCGCTCGCGCGACCCCCTCCTGTGTGCATCTGCACACGACCGCGACTTTGTGATCAGCCAGCAGGACTAGGGTTGCCGCCTTTTCTGGAAAAAAAATACCAGGCTTCCTATATATTTTTCCCTATTATATAACATTGGAATTACACATCATTTTTACCGGCCAGGCTGGTTAAATACCGGCCAGGTGGCAACCCTAAGCAGGACAGGGGACAGAGGTGGGGAGCGACTGACTGAAGGTTGGAGAGACGGGGGGAGCAACAGAGGGGAGGGTAGAGAGAGGGGCAGAGGCAAAAACGGAATAGTTCCGGCCCAGGTTTTTTCTCTACCTTTACATTATATTTGTGGCTGTGACAGGTAGGAAAGGTGGAGTGGTCAAAGTTCATTCTAGGTAGTGGGGAGTGTGCCTGGGTTTGCGGGGCCCCAAGGGCCTGGGACTTCTGAATTTTTTCCCTGTGTTCCACCGGCCCAGTCTGACCCTAATGTACAAGATGGATAACAATGGAATGGTGTGACATCTGAAAACATACAAAAAAAGACAGCAAAAAAAAAGACCAGAGCTGTGGTGTCCACCAGAATTCTGGAGATGCATGCTGAGAAAGACATGCTAGGACTGAATATCACATTTGAGACAAGGACACTGTATGTCTTGGTCAGAAGGGGGCAGAGGAGAGTGTGGAAGACCCAGATACTAATGTCAACACAGTGGACACCGAGCATGGGAATAGCCAGTAGAAGAGGAGTCTAGGGTGTGAGGAAGGGTATGGTCAGCAGAAGAGAGAGGACCACAGCCTGTAGCTGCTGGATGAAGAAAAGAGGAAAGGGCATGTGATTGTGTATGTGGTCTGTGTGTATATTATTCACTGTAGGTTTGAGTTGTTTTCTCTAGAAAAAAGAATCTTGCGAGGGGACATGATTAAACTTTACAAGTACATTAGAGGACATTATAGACAAATATCAGGGGACCTTTTTACCCATAAAGAGGATCACCGTACCAGAGGCCTCCCCTTCAGACTAGAAGAAAAGAACTTTCATTTGAAGCAACGTAGGGGGATCTTCACAGTCAGGACAGTGAGGTTGTGGAATGCACTGCCGGGTGATGTTGTGATGCTGATTCAGTTAATGACTATAAGAGGGGCTTGGATGATTTCTTGGACAGACATAATATCAAAAGCTATTGTGATGCAGGTATGGGACCTGTTATGCAGAATGCTCGGGACCTGGGGCTTTCCATGATATGGATCTTCATACCTTAGGTCTAATAGAAAAACCTATAACATTAAATAAACCCAATTGGCTGGTTTTGCTTCCCATAAGAATTAATTGTATCTTAGTTGGGGTCAAGTACAAGTTACAGTTTTATTATTAGAGAGAAAAAGGAAATCATTTTGAAAAATTTGGATTATTTGGATAAAATGGAATCTATCGGAGACAGCCTTTCCATAATTCCGGAGCTTTCTGGATAATGGGTTTCCGGATAATGGATCCCATTCCTGTACTAAACTTTATAGTTAGTATAGATATGGGTATATATAATTTATGTGAAAGTAGGGAGGAGTGTGTGTATGGATGCTGGGTTTTCATTTGGAGGGGTTGAACTTGAGGGACTTTGTCTTTTTTCAACCCTATTTAACTATGTAAACTTCAGCTCCCCTGGCACCCCTGACTGTTGTGAAATACATGCTGCATAACATGACACAGCTACTTAAATAAAAGACAATTACGGTACCCAAGGTTGAAAAAAAAAAGACACATGTCCATCAAGTTAAATATAGAGTTCCCCTAGGATTCAGGTACACGTGGCACGGCTAATGTTGCGGATTTTAGCCATTAAGCCGACCTTTAAAGCAATATATTGTATCCCAATCCTACACTCTGCTTGTCTTCAACTCAGCTATGAGAGGGGTTGGCGGGTTGTTCTTTAATAGTTTATACTGGAATGCCACTTCTCTTTTAAAAACATATACTATAAGATCACTGCTTTGGGTTCTCAGGGGAAAGTAGCTGTAAGTGATACACATACATGAGCTGAGGTAGAGCAGTAACCCGTGATACCACTGTCTATAGCTGCGAGGAACCAAAAGGAGCTGTCTCTCACAATGAAGTGCCTCTCATGGTTTCAAGGGTCACCTTTTTCCTCGGAAAACTTGAATAACGGGCAGGCACCACTCCGGAACACCACAAAGTCAGTAGAATCCAGGAGTCCAAATTTTTTGTGGAATAGTACAAAAAGTCTTTATTTAAATCATGTATAAAAAAATAAAAGCCTGACGCGTTTCGTGTCCTCACCCAAAAGAAAGTAAGTATAAAGAAAGTAAGTATAGAGAAAGTAAGTATAAAGAAAGTAAGTATAGAGAAAGTAAGTATACAGAAAGTAAGTATACAGAAAGTAAGTATAAAGAAAGTAAGTATAGAGAAAGTAAGTATAGAGAAAGTTAGTATAGAGAAAGTAAGTATAGAGAAAGTAAGTATAGAGAAAGTAAGTATAGAGAAAGTAAGTATAGAGAAAGTAAGTATAGAGAAAGTAAGTATAGAGAAAGTAAGTATAGAGAAAGTAAGTATAGAGAAAGTAAGTATAGAGAAAGTAAGTATAAGAAAGTAAGTATAAATAAAGTAAGTATAGAGAAAGTAAGTATAGAGAAAGTAAGTATAGAGAAAGTAAGTATAGAGAAAGTAAGTATAGAGAAAGTAAGTATAGAGAAAGTAAGTATAGAGAAAGTAAGTATAGAGAAAGTAAGTATAGAGGACCCAAAGGGTTAATTCGCTCTACTTCTCAGAAAGTTCCAGTGATTCCCTGTGGGACTGAATTTTCCAAACTGACTCAGGGATCTTTTGACCAGTTGCTGTCCATAGTTTATATAACTGAATATGTAAGAGGAATGTTGGGGAGCACCTCCCACCAAATGAAAAACACTGAATGGTGTGCAGGGGCAAGTAATAAATCACATATGAGAAAAAAAGAAAAAGAACTGACGCATATGTTTGCACCTTCCCATCTAAACGTGTCCAGAAGCTCATATATTTATATATATATATATACAAAATTAAAACATAACTTTTATTTAACAAAATAATAAATAGTCCAGTGTATCACAATTAAAACCTGGTTAGGACCAAGGAGACGGATTGACAAGAGGTAGTGGGTTGGTGGTACAGGAATGGGATCCGTTATCCGGAAACCCGGTTTCCAGAAAGCTCCGGATTACGGAAAGGCCTCCTCCCATAGACTTCATTATAAGCAAATAATTAAAATTTTGAACAATTATTTCCTTTTTCTCTGTAATAATAAAACAGTGCCTTCTACTTGATCCCAACTAAGAGATAATTAATCCTTATTGGAAGCAAATCCAGCCTATTGGGTTTATTTGATGTTTACATGATTTTCTAGAAGACTGAAGGTATGGAGATCCAAATTACGGAAAGATCCCTTATCCAGAAAACCCCCAGGTCCTGAGCATTCTGGATAACAGGTCCAATACCTGTACAAATACCACAGGTATAGCTCAATAGGGAAATGATTAAGAGGCAGGAGCGGTCAATTCACACACTTAAACCCCTAAAATAACCACCCATATTGTTACGATTTAATTTTGTGTATATATACTGTATATATATATATATATATATATATATATATATATATATATATATATATATATATATATATATATATATATATATATGAGCTTCTGGACACATTTAGATGGGATTCAAACATATGGGTCAGTTCTTTTTCTTTTTTTCTTTCCTATAACTGAAGGAAGCACCTCGCTCATCTACTTTGTAGTAGTATCAGGAGTGGATTTGCTGGAAGCCTGAAGCATAGGGTCCAGTGGCGTAACTAGTCACCGGCGGGCCCTGGTACAGGATAATCATTTGGGCCCCCTGTCAGGCCCTCCCCCCTATGAATCACATGCCGAAGTGCTGCTGGTGTGCGCATTGTAAAATTGCCCTCTGCCCAGCCACCCGCGATAACTCCAACGTTTCGCCCCTCCCGTACCACTCTATTTCCGCCCTCTTTGATTATTTAGCCTATTCACCCCCCCCAACCCCTACTTTCTTAGTTATTCCCCCCCTGTGCCCCGGCACCCACTGCTGCAGAACATCTTGGAATTTGAACTACGCCCTGGTTGTTATGGTCAGTGGCCATAGCAACATATGATATATATACATGTTGCATCAGGAAGTTGCTGTTGCCTAGGTTACTGTTTTTATGATAGTACTACTTAATACACAGCACTATACCGCACAGCCGAGATGAGAAGGCGACACGGTGCTACTTGACTGCACATGACGCGGTTACAGGCTCATGGAGTCTCACGCGATAACCACTGACGAGGCTCCGGCGGGCCCCAAGGAGATGCGGACCCGGGTGCAGTCACACCCACTGCACCCCTGGTAGTTACGCCACTGATAGGGTCCCAGTATGCCTTGAACCCTATGGAGACCAGCAAGAGAGAGGCTGGGGAACAGGGACCCACACTCATTATGAATAAGACAGGCCGGCCTATCAAGAGCACTATCCACTCCACTGAGGATAAGTAACATGGTGTCCCTGCCTAAGTGTAGGGAGCACAGTCTGTTAAAGGAACAGTAACACCAAAAAATTAATGCGTTTTAAAGAAAAGACCATATAAAATAGTGGTGCCCTGTAATGGCAAAACTGGTGTGTTTGCTTCAGAAAAACAACTATAGCTTATAAAAGCAAGCTGCTGTATAGCCATAGGGGCAGCCATTCAAGCACAGGATATACAGTAGATAACAGATAAGTACTACTATAGTTTATATAAACAAGCTGCTGTGTAGCCATGGGGGCAGCCATTCAAGCACAGGGTACACAGTAGATAACAGATAAGTACTACTATAGTTTATATAAACAAGCTGCTGTGTAGCCATGGGGCAGCCATTCAAGCACAGGGTACACAGTAGATAACAGATAAGTACTACTATAGTTTATATAAACAAGCTGCTGTGTAGCCATAGGGGCAGCCATTCAAGCACAAGATACATAGTAGATAACAGATAAGTACTACTATAGTTTATATAAACAAGCTGCTGTGTAGCCATGGGGCAGCCATTCAAGCACAGGGTACACAGTAGATAACAGATAAGTACTACTATAGTTTATATAAACAAGCTGCTGTGTAGCCATAGGGGCAGCCATTCAAGCACAAGATACACAGTAGATAACAGATAAGTACTACTATAGTTTATATAAACAAGCTGCTGTGTAGCCATGGGGCAGCCATTCAAGCACAGGGTACACAGTAGATAACAGATAAGTACTACTATAGTTTATATAAACAAGCTGCTGTGTAGCCATGGGGGCAGCCATTCAAGCACAGGATACACAGTAGATAACAGATAAGTACTACTATAGTTTATATAAACAAGCTGCTGTGTAGCCATGGGGGCAGCCATTCAAGCACAGGAGACACAGTAGATAACAGATAAGTACTACTATAGTTTATATAAACAAGCTGCTGTGTAGCCATGGGGCAGCCATTCAAGCACAGGATACACAGTAGATAACAGATAAGTACTACTATAGTTTATATAAACAAGCTGCTGTGTAGCCATGGGGGCAGCCATTCAAGCACAGGATACACAGTAGATAACAGATAAGTACTACTATAGTTTATATAAACAAGCTGCTGTGTAGCCATGGGGCAGCCATTCAAGCACAGGGTACACAGTAGATAACAGATAAGTACTACTATAGTTTATATAAACAAGCTGCTGTGTAGCCATGGGGGCAGCCATTCAAGCACAGGAGACACAGTAGATAACAGATAAGTACTACTATAGTTTATATAAACAAGCTGCTGTGTAGCCATGGGGCAGCCATTCAAGCACAGGATACACAGTAGATAACAGATAAGTACTACTATAGTTTATATAAACAAGCTGCTGTGTAGCCATGGGGGCAGCCATTCAAGCAAAGGATACACAGTAGATAACAGATACATTCCGAAGAATCCCATTGTATACTACAGAGCTTATCTGTTATCTGCTGTGTATCCTGCTCTTTTTCTCATTTTTCAGCTTTACAGGGCTGCCCCCATGGCTACACAGCAGCTTGTTTATATAAACTATAGTTGTGTTTCTGAAGCAAACACACCAGTTTTACCAGTGCAGCACAACACTGCATGAAATCTTGATTAGTTTAGTACACTTCAATTTTTTGGTGTTACCGTCCCTTTAAGAGACTTTATTTTCTTCCTTAGGAGGCTTCTATGGGAGGTGGATCCATTTCACTAAGGTGAGACTATTCCAGGGCAATGGCACACACAAGATAATTCGCTGGTGTAAAAAAGGCTGAGAAGAAAACACATATCTGCTTAGATTCGCCTCATGTAGCACATACAGCTTGTCAAACATGGGGGATTTTGAAGCCAAAATGCCAAACGGTGGGGGAAGATAAAAGGCCCTGTGTTTGTCATTACCCTTATGGTCTCCTATAGGTTATGGGAAAGATCCTTTGTACTTGCTACACCACCACATTCAAATATTGCTACTGTTCAATAAATGAAACACTGTTGCCTAACCCTACATAAGAAATATGTTGAGAGTTACAGTTAGAAACTTGTATCTACTGTAAACAAGTAATTAATATATTTTTTATACTATATTGTCTTAACTTCACCCCTGAACATAGATTATCTATAACTGATTAAGCCAAATGTTTTTATACCTTAGTGGGCTGGTCTGAAACACCTCAATGAGGTGCAGGTGTAATAATGACCTAGCTTCACTATGATTGGTCTTGTTTTTTGGGAGGGTCTATTTGAATATATATATATATATGGATGGAGCAATGTGCTTTAGTCTTTAAGATTGCCTATGCTCGGTAAGCATGAAACGCGTTAGGCTCCAAGGGGGGAATTGCTATGCATTTTAATGATTTAATAATAAAGTACAACTTTTTATCAACATGAATATAGAGCTAAAATTTCTTTTTTCAGAGAGTTACGGTTAAGCAGCATCAAACTCTTCCGCCATCACCTTGCATGGGCCCCTGATGGGCAGCTGGCAGCTCCAGATCACCTGCGTCATACCTACACCAGCTTACCCTCTTCGCCCTAAGTTGGAACAAAGAGTAATGACTAGACCTTGATATAAATATTTAAAAGGAAACTGGAGGCTGAATGCTACTCACCTATTTAATACCACATTAAACATCATTAAGGTCCATTGCTGTCTCCTTAGGGAATACAGTATATGTACAGGTCTATGTTTAATGGGATACACAAAGGAGGGCACCTATTCTCCTACACTTGATTTTGCATTGTGCATCAATAAGAATAAAATATACACAGAAATGTGATCAAGAAAAACGAATGAATGTCTGTCCATGTCTCCAGTTTTGGTAGCCACCCTAGTGTAATGCCATCCGACTCGAAGATCACGGAGTACACACATTACAAGTGTATCTAAATCTTCGCGCTCCGTTGCGGAGTTCCTAACCAGGCCTAAGAGAAGTGCGTCATCACCATCGCCTGCTACTATGGATTTGCAACCGAGCATATTTGATAGCCAATCAACTGACTCAAATTCAACAGACACACACTCATCAGACAAAGTTTTATTAAGCATATTCAAGACTCTTCTCCAAAGTGAGTTGGAGCTAACAGCTACCAGGATTACAACGGACTTAACTAGGCAAGTCGCAGAACTTGGCCAACGTATTGCTGAGACCGAATCTAAAATGGATGACTGTATTACAGTCCTTGATTCTCACGAACAGGACATTATTGCTCTTCAATCCCAACTAGAAGAAGTCCAGGATAAGATAGAGGACACTGACAGATCTAGATGGAATAACATCCAGACTCGAGGCCTCCCAGAGAGTATTACAGACCTCAGAGTGGCGGTTCTGGAATTGCTTCAGGCCCTTGCTCCAGATCTACCAGCCAAGAGGCTTGAGATGGACAGAGTTCACAGGGCACTTCGATCACGCAGATCTGATGATCCCCCTAGAGACATCATTCTCTGTTTCACTACCATCAAACCCAAGTGGCCATTCTCGCTGCGGCCATAGCCAAGGGTAAGCTGATTTTCCAAACATTTGCTGACCTGTCACCGACCACTCTACAAAGGAGAAGGAACTTGGGCCCTATCACTATTATTTTGCAGCAACGTAAAATTCCATATCGTTGGTTGTTTCCGTTTGCTTTTTACTCATAATAACAGGCAGGGTCGAGACCTTTTTGCAAAATTGGGTTTTGCTGATGCTACCCTGAAGGATTTTCCCAACTCTACGAATCCTTCACGTAAACTGTCTCCAAATTGGGAAAAAGTCAGATCTCTTTCCCAGAAGTCATCTGCTTCTACACTATCTGGGCATAGCCCTAGATCTCAGACATGATTCCAACAATATTTGGCTTTTGGATTATCGCTGTTGGATTACTAATTCTTGATTTGCCTACCGAGATGGACTGTGATTGGATCAGGACACTTGGTAGCTATAATACCTGGTTATACAGATGGCTTATGTGTCATGGTATTCAATTTTACTATAGGTTTGCTTAACTGCTTGTATCTGTTACATTGGCTAATTTTCTATTTTTTGCTATTTACTCGAGTTGGCTACATTAGGTATGATATCATTTACTATGAAAAGTGCTGGTTGTTTCATGTTTCCCTCCCTGAGGATACAGGTGCCCCTCGAGGCTGGTTCAGAGGAGTTCCCAATGGTTTCCTTGTATGTTCATAAGTGCCATGGGATCCAACGTTGTTTCTATGCTATTGATACTTTACTTTTCATTTGTCAACCTTTTTTTTTTTTTTACCTTCTACACTGCAACTCAAAAGTTCAGATGTCCTATATACATAGTAACATAGTAAGTAAGGTTGAAAAAAGACACATGTCCATCGAGTTCAACTTTTTTTTTTTTTTTGTTTATTAACTACCTATCTGCCAGTTGATCCAGAGGAAGGCAAAAACCCATCTGAAGCCTCTCCAATTTGCCTTAGAGGGGGAAAAATTCCTTCCTGACTCCAAAATGGCAATGGGACTAGTCCCTGGATCAACTTGGACTATGAGCTATCTCCCATAACCCTGTATTCCCTCACTTGCTAAAAAGCCATCCAACCCCTTCTTAAAGCTATCTAATGTATCAGCCTGTACCACTGATTCAGGGAGAGAATTCCACATCTTCACAGCTCTCACTGTAAAAAACCCCTTCCGAATATTTAGGCAGAACCTCTTATATGCTAGGATGCTGTTTTTTTCCGCTAGGCCTTGCTGGTTATTGTGATTAATATCTCCCCAATGTCTTAAGAGTACGGAACCTCCTATCTATTTACAGTTCTAATGTCTCTTAAAATACTGAGTCATAATGTCCACGGCTTTAACTCTCCTGTTAAGAGGACTAAGGCTTTTGAGCATTATTATTTGTTTGCAGGAGACTCATTTCTCCCATACCTCGCATCCTAAATATTTTCATAAAAGCTATCCAAAGGTTTTATTGGCTACCAGTCCAACCAAGACTAAGGGGGTGGCCATATGCTTCCATGCTAATCTCCCGGTGGTTATCGATAAAGTATTTTCAGATCCGGAGGGACATTACATTATAGCTAACACACTCATTGGAGATTCCCCTTTGACAATTGTTTCCTATTATGCTCCTAATGTCCCGCACAAGGTGACTACAAGAATTGACCATATATTTCTCACATCCGCTTTAGTAGTTTTGCTTCAGACCTCTAAAATAGTTAATACCTGTTGGCCGGATCACTGTCCTGTCTTGGCTACATTATCTCAAATCTCTCCACAAGCTCTGTCTCGACATTGGAGACTTAATGAATCACTTTTAAGCTATCCTGATATAGTGCACAAGGTCAAGGGAGACTTAAAAAAATTTTTTTCAGAAAACCTTCCCTCGGTAACTTCCAAAACTTTATTATGGGAAGCCCACAAACCTGTTATTAGAGGGGTCTCCATTCAGATAGGGTCCCAAAGGAAAAAATGAAGAAAAAGGCAACCGATATTCTAGTTAAGAAATTAGATAGATTATCTGAAATTTACATATGGTTCCCTACAAACTCTCATCTTTCCCAGCTCCAACAAACCCAAAGGGACTTAGACTTGCTTTTAACTACTAACACTGAGAAAACCCTGCGCTGGGCCAGACATAAATTGTTTAGTTCCTGTTAGCGCCTGTTAGCACGTAAGCTAAATGAGAGGGATAAACCTATTTCCATTCACAGAGTCAGGACCTCCCTAGGCTCATTAATGGGTAATCCTCTAAAAATATCAGAAACTTTTGCCTCCTTCTATCAAAAACTATACACCAAGCCACCTCCCACTTCAGATAAAACTTTTGATAAATTTTTTAAAGACTTAGATCTCCATAAACTTACTCCTGCTCAGGCTCTTTATGTAGACAAGGTGATTAAGCAAGAGGAGGTTTCCCAGGCCATAAAACATCTGAAATCTAATACTGCCCCAGGCCTTGATGGCCTAACAAATGTATATTACAAATATTTTTCAACAAATTTTCTATAAAAATTAGCACAGCCAATAAATTGTTGAACGACTTTTCTAGACGTGGGAGCAGGCCAATTCAGGATTGCTGAAACCTTCTGGGAATCCATTTGAATTCCTTGGGGGGTAATAAGAAATCCTAAAAATTCCAGAGTCTTGTTCGAAAATGCTTTTCTCTAGCTAAGCGAGTTGATGAGTGCGTAAGCGTGAGAGGACTCTTTTCATGTGTATTCTGTGGTCTTTGAGAGAATTGGAAAAAACAAGAATGTCATCCAAGTATATTATGACAAAAACATCCAAAAAATCATGGAACACGTCATTCACAAAGTGTTGAAAAGTTGCTGGGGCGTTGCATAGACCAAAAGGCATAGCAAGGCACTTATCTTGTGCGAAAAGCGGTCTTCCACTCATCTCCTTAGCGGATCCTGACCAGATTATAGGCCCCTCTAATATCCAATTTCGAAAAAACTTTAGCTTCTCTAAGCCGTTGGAATAACTCTGGGATGAGTGGAAGTGGGTATCTATTTTTGATAGTTACCTTTTTTAGTTTGCGGCAATCAATGCAGGGTCTTAATGAACGATCCTTCTTTTCAACGAAAAAAATTACAGCCCCAGCAGGAGATGACGAATGAAACCTTTGGCTAAGTTCTCATCAAGATAGTTGCGAAGTTCCAATAACTCAGGCTCAGATAGAGGATATTTGCGACCAAAAGGTATTTGTGCACCAGGTAACAGGTCAATAGGACAATCATAAATGCGATGTGGAGGCAAAGTGTCTGTTCCCTTCTTATTGAAGACATCCTTAAAATCTTGATAAGCCACTGTAAGATTGTCAGGATCTTATTCCTCTTATTTCCCCAGTAGCCCAATTGACAGACGGATTATGCTTGCGAAGCCATGGCATCCCTAAAATAACAGGAAATAAGGGTGACGCCACAATGTCAAAGTTCAAGGTTTCTGAATGAACTTTATTAAGGGACATAAAGAGGGGGAAAGTCTCTTGAGTGACTGGACAAGATAATATGGGTGAGCCGTCTGCAGCTCGAAGAAGCGTGGGATTCTTTTTCTCTGAGTCTTAGCAGTTACAGAATCCAGGAAACACCCACTGGCCCCAGAATCAATTATTGCTTGCAGTTTCATTGACTTGTCTTCTCACTGTAAGGAAAGTGGAACAGTAAATAATGGAGTTAAAGGAGAAGTAAACTCTGGAGACTTGTTAGAAACTGCTTTACCCCTCGAGGAAGGCCGAGTGGGGCAATCACGAAGCTTGTCCACAAAAAAGACGCAGATTGAGCCTCCGATGCCTTAAATGTTCCTCTGGAGTTAACACCGATCTAATGGCACCGATCTGCATAGGTTCAGGGTCCGCAGACGAAGAGGAAGCAGCTGAAGCAGCAGGCAACCGGATTGGCGGAGAAGCATGAGGAAGTACCCACATTGGGGAACCTTGACCTGACCTCTCAGCTCTGCGCTCACGGAGTCTCCGATCAACTTGTATGGTGAGCAGAATGAGGTCATCTAAGGTCTCTGGAATTCCTGTACATGCCAGCTCATCTTTTAAGCTTTTTGACAGCCCCAGACGATACTGGTGTTTGAGTGCAGATTGATTCCAATCGACATCTGCTGCAAACTTGCGGAACTGAACTGTGTAATCTTCAGCTGGCCCATGCCCTTAACTCAGTGAACGTAGTGAAGCTTCTGCTGCCGAAGACCTATGTGGATCATCATATAACACGGCCATGGCTTTAAAGAAAGACTCCACTGTAGCCAGTTCTGGGCTCTGCAGATCCATTAACTGAAAAGCCCAAGCCTGGGGGTCTCCGGACAACAAGGAAATAACAGTACCCACCCGAGCCTGTTCGGTAGGATAGGTACGAGACTTCAGAGTAAATAAGAGTTTACAGTTATTTTTAAACAGACAAAAAGTCTTCCGATCACCAGAGAACCGTTCAGGGAGATGAATCTTGGGCTCAGGATGGTCAGAAGGAAGTACTTGGCTTTCCGAGGCAGATTGATCAGCCGATGATACTGTGGCTGAACCACCAGGAAGCGACTGCAGTGTCCGCATCTGATCTTGCATCTGAGCGTAGCCATCCTGAAGTTCACGGACCGCTTGAGTAAGCAAGGATAGCTGTTGTGTGAGGACTGAAAATGGTGATGGCCCTTCAGCTTGATCCATCCTTGGCCCGGTTATACTGTTAGGCTTGTTAGGAATTCAAACGGGCAGCACTCCGATTACAATAAAAGCCTTTATTTTTCACATGCAGGGCAACAGCAGAGCAACGTAAGAGCCAGGTGGCTCGAAACGTTGCTCTGCTGTTGCCCTGCATGTGAAAAATAAAGGCTTTTATTTTAATCGGAGTGCTGCCCGTTTGAATTCCTAACAAATATTGTATTCGTGTGGAAGGACACGTGGGAAAAGTGAGTGCGACCTAAATTGAATTCAATTATACTGTTAGGCTTACCAGGGACTTCAGATGATGGATCTCTTCAAGATGTTAAAGACCCACAAGCGGCTCACACAACACTGAACCCACCTGAGGATGTTATAGGGGGAGCCGTGAGTGGAGAGAAGCCAGTGAGGCTACACAGGATCGAGGTACCAGGGAGTTGAGAGAGAGGCATAGTCAGACAGATCCAAGGTCAAAGGCAGGCAGCAAAACAGCAGGAACAATAAACAGGCCGAAGTCTGGGTATGCAGTAAAGAATCAGAGTCGAGGGCAATCAAAGGTCATACACAGGAGACAATCAGGAAATAGTACAGCTTTCAGGAATAAACCACGATAACCAGGCACAGATAAAAGATGAATATAAGTCTAAATACCTTGAGCCTTGGCACTGTTTTCCGCCAGCGTCAGCACACCTGCATCAAGACGCAGGCGTCACTATGCTCAGCACCGTTCATGCGCATCAGTGTCAATCAGGATGCATGCGCCTGCGCTTCGACGCCCGTGATATCAGAGCTGCCGGGAGATGCCGTGCTTGAATTGCCAAAGAACCCTTCCGGTAAGTAACCTTACAATCCCCAGCATATGATTAAACACCTTAAAGGGCCCCTAACAATAATTTTCAAATGCTAACAAACCCCCAGGCTTGTGTTCAATAGGGATCATAGGACAGGCAGAGTATGACACACACAGGGAGTATAAATCAGGCAATGTATGACACACAGTGAGCATAGGGGAGGCAGAGTATGACACACAGCTTGATAAAGAGTGAAGTGCCACTCGAAACGTTGCATGCTTATGTGGCCCCAAGATTAAATAAAGGCAAATTTTAATTAAGAATTTGGAGTGTTGTCTGTGGAGAGAAATGTGTCAAAGTCAAGTCACTGCATGTTAACAATTTGCCAAATCTTTAATCTCAATTTCTTGCCTCTTTGCATTTTTAGAACAAAAGGAAAACAGCCATTTTAACTGCTTGGGTTGTATCAAGGACACAAACCCCCAGAACAGCAGCCTATCAGGTAGCACCAGTTCAGGCATAATGTTTAGAGTGGTCCCACTAGCACCTTTACATAGCCGCCCCCCAACCTGTCCATAAGGGCAGGCAAGCTAAAGCAAAATAAGTGGCTGGGGGTGGTACCATACAGCTAGCCACTTGAATTGTAAAATACCAGCCAGGGCATGCTGGGGGTGGGCTGATGACATAGAAGTGTTGGAATAGTGATGTAAGTGGTAGAGCAATTACATTAATGGGAGTGGGGGTGGCATTACCAGCCAGATGCCAATCTTATATGCAACAAATACCCCCACAGCAGGGCTGGATTTCTATTGGAAGCCAGGATTCTCCGTTGTCACCCAAGGATCACACATGTGAACCCTTTGTTCCTACATCTGGAGAACAGGGGACAGAGAGCTTGTAGAGTCAAATAACCCACAAAATCTTCTACGTGCCTAGTCCCTAATGCTCCAGAATAGCATGTCGCCTATTCATTTGTTCCACCCTAAGCCTGGGCCTTTGTGGCCTTGGCACAAATCTGTGTCTGTCCCCACAGGCCACCGTATCAGTCACATGGCAGTGATTGGGTTTTTGTGATAATAATGATATTTACAACACTATTCCATAAGCTGCAAGAATGGGCCAGTTGTAGCCAAGAAGCCCTGTCTCAGAGAAAGGCCTGAGCTACAGAGAACACATCAGCTAATGCAAAATAAACCTGCTCCCAATGGGTGTTGTCCTGCAGTGAAAAACACACAAATATTCCACCTAAAAATGTAGCCACTTGTTATTATTTTATTTTAATACACAACAAAATAAGATTTGTACCTTCATTCATTGTGTCTATTGTAGAAAATATTTACAGGCATATTAAAGAGCTGTGCAATGATTTCTTTAAGCACAATAGAGATGTAGCATTAGATCCTCTCCTGTTCTGTACAAACGTGTGTGTATTGGGATGGGGTTAATGTCTTAAAATGGACACCGTCTATATAGTCTGATTATCCTCTTTCATTTTAGGGCCCCCCTAATCAGATCAGTCAGTATCCCACTGGGCCCTCTATATCTCTTGCTCTCCCCCCCCAGAAGATGTGGGGTCACCTGCTTCTAAATTAACACCCTGCCTAGAGCTTGTAGCACTGTGGACTTACCACTATACTCAGCCACTATCACAGGGGAGAGGGGGTCCTGTTGTGGATCAAAGTTTGACCCTAAGGGGGGCCTGGCTGGATAGCGCAAATGTATGTAAATTGGGTAACTTACGCTAAAACATAAACTAAATATTAAAGGGGTTGTTCACCTTTAAACACTTTCAGGTCAGTTGTTATCAGATCGTTCACCAGAAATAAAAATTGTAAAATTTTCATTTTCTATTTGTGACCGTTTTTCTAAAGTGTAAAGTTTAATTTTTTAACGTCTTATGTCTTTCTAAATAGCTCTGGGAGGGGGGTCGCTGACCCTTTAAATTGTGAATCTCACAGAAATAGGGAAAGGCGTTTAAGGTGTTCCCGTGTATTTTATTACTCAAGTCATTAGAAAATAAAGCTGGAATACTTTTATACAATGGTTTATTTTTTTTAAGTGTAACAATATAAACAAGGGAAAAAAACATTATAACGTTATCAATGTTTAAAGGTCACACTGATTCTAAAGCTCCCCATAGACGCGACGATTCTTCTTGCCGAATGACCGATTTTAGGGAAGCTCCGACCAATCCTTCGAAATTACCATGCGGTTAGTGGTATTCGAACGATCGTACATCTTACGATTTTTCGGCCGACATCTGTCGGGAAATTGATCGGCCAGGTCAAAAAATCTTTGTCGGTCCCAGTGCAATGTATCTATGTTTGCAGGGCCAGGCAGGCAGCTCCCCTTTGTTTTCCTGCCACATTGGTCTTTTTAGTTGATGGTCAATTCGTACGATAGTTCTGAGAAGATCGTGGTCTCACGATCAGGATCTGATCTTTTAAAAATCTCAACATCTAAATCTTTTTCCGAACTCGCCCGTAACTGCCTCACGAGGAAAGGGCTGCCGTTATTCCATTTTTTATTTTGAACTGCTCCTCCTTCGACTTTGGTTTTTATAATGGGAGAAGTGTCATTTCTGCCTTTTTCTTTTTCCATTTCCATTTCCATTTTCTTTTTTTCTTCTTCTGATCAACTTCCTCTACTTGCGTTTCATGAACTTTCTTGTTCTGTTCATCTGTTTCCTCTGATAATTCTGGTTTTCGTGGTTTTACTAGTTTTAGTAGTTTTAGTAGTTTTAGTCGTTTCTTCCCACCTACAAGATAATATTGATTAGTATAACGTGTAACCACCCCCCATACTGCTGAGCCTTATACATAGTGGATTGTGGTTGTAGATTGGAAGAGTGAGGAAAATCAGGTTTAGTAGGTAAAGTCGGCAGCAGTAGGACAAGATGGTAAAAGTAAGAAAACGATGTCAGTGTTACCCTACATGTAGTTCTTTAGTTCTGGTTAGAGACCAAAACTCTGCTCCAACCCATTATCTTAGAGGCTGGAATTGGATGTTTTCATTTTACATATTTTTTTCCTTAATTTAAATTCTAATCCTTTATATTATAAAGCTGATATATTAAACCTTTATCTCACCCTTTCACTTAGTTGTACTTACTTTCCTTTAGCTCTTTATCTGTTTCCACACCGTTCTCAGGAGGTGGATTAGTTTTTTTAGTAAAAGGAAGATATTTCCTCCATTTTTTCTTTTTTTGTTTTTTAGTGGTGTCTTCATTCATGTGCTGTGATTCAACTGTAAAGAAAAGTTCAATTAATTAATGAGGTTACTATGATAATGGGCAAACCTTTGCTCCATGGAAACCCATATTAACCAGTCAGATTTGTGATTTAAACAGCAGATCAGAAAATAGTAACTGCCGGTTGATATGGATCTCAAGGTCCGAATTTATCTCAATATTTTCTGCTACAAACTCCGATCAAATCTGCTCAGTTTTTCTATGCTTATTTATTATAACATTTTCCCAAAAATATGCTTTGTGGGAAAAAAAATCAGATTTTCACAATTTTTCTGATTTTTCATCCGATAACTCCGATTTTTGCCTGAAAGCTCTTATATGCAACCTCGACAGGTCTGAGATGCCAGATTTTCTGATTTGGACTTTTCCATCCTCAGGGTTTAATAAAGTCCCCATTTTTCCCAGATAAAGTCCAATTTTTATAAAAAAAAGAAAAAATCACAAATTTTTCGTGATTTTTTTATTCAGAGTTTAGTAAATAACCCCCTTAGAGTCTGGTGTTTTAGCTGTTGGCTGACCAAAAATAACTCCTCTTCCCCTTCACTCATCTTAGTTTGTACTTACCATCTATAATCTTATTATCTGTTTCAGCACAGTTCTCTTGAGGGACATCCGTTATTGTAGCAAACTCTGATATTTCTCCCACTTTATTATTATTTTCTTTATTAGGAGTCACTTCATTTTCCTTAGAGTTTTCTTCTTCTCCTATGTGTATTTTTACTCCTAAAAAGTAAAAGTTTAGACATTTTATCTCTGATTTTGCTTTACGGCAACCTATAATAACCAGTCAAATGTTTACTCTCAAACAGCACATTAGACCAAAATGCTAACGGCTAATTGGTTGTTAGGGGTAACTAGATATATTATAATAGATATTAATAATTATATAGTTGCTTTATTACACGCTCATTTTTGTGATGATGAGTCAACTTCAGTTTAGAGAGCCTTCCTAATCACTCCAGCAGCCCTCCTATTTGTTATTATAATGCTTCTCATCAGTCCTGGATATTCTTACTCTATAGGGGCATTGCCATTTGATCTATATGAACCCATTTCAGAGATTTATTGGGGAAAACCTTCAAAGACAAAAATAAACGGACAGAATTTTACCTGGTACAACTACTTGAAGACTCCGCACCTCTTCCTCACGTTTTTTTAATTCTTTCACATGCTTGTTACTGGGAAAGAAAAGATAAAATGATTTGTTTCTGTGCAAATTAAACCCTACACTGTCTCTAGAAATCTAAAAGGGGAGCTAAACCTCAAAATATGAATTGGTGTAAATTTATTCTGAGAACTTATAATCGTGGTTTCTGAGATATTCAATTTCATACTGATTGGCTGGGCTCAACAGCAAGATGTTATAAAGACCAGAATATAGAAATCACTACATGTACTGTATAGCTTTATATAACAATTTTACTATGGCAATATATTTTACTTAGAAGTTGAAGAGCAATAAAATTAATTTTAGGGGGTTATTTATCAAAGTCCGATTTTATCTCAATATTTTCTGCTACAAAATCAAATCTGCTTGGCTTTTTTACGCTTATTTTTCCCAAAAATTTGCTTTGCAGGGAAAAAAAAACAGATTTTCACGATTTTTTGTGGATTTTTCACCCGAAAACTCAGATTTCTTATGTTTTTTTGCCTGAAAACTCAGAATACTTCGGGGGTATTGCACATCAAAAAATCATTGGGACCCCCATTGACTTATATGCAACCTCGACAGGCCTGAGATGCCAGATTTTCTAATTCGGACTTTTCCATCCTCGGAGTTTAATAAATTTCAAAAAGTCCAATTTTATAAAAAAAATATCACAAATTTTTCAGGATTTTTCCATTCAGAGTTAAGTAAATAACCCCTAACTGTTTATCTATAGGGGCTATAAAATCCCTTTAAGCAGTATGAAAAAGTCCCAGGTTTGCCCAAGGTGTGGTGACCAACCAAATAGCAGATAGCATTTACTGATCATCTGTTTAAACTGAAGATCTGGTTGGTGTTGTAGGTTACTAGACCTGGTGCAAAAATTAGTCGAACCCCAGGATTCTCACACTATTTTTAAAAAGTCAGTATCCCTTTAAAGAACTCACCAGAAACGAATGCTTAATGCCAGAAGTCCAATTATCAACAAACTAATGCATGCTCCAGCCAAACGGATATACGGTTTAGGGATCTCTAAAACTAAACAAGAAAATAAGTTAATGAAGAGTATGAATGTGTAAGTGCTAGAAATATGTAGAATAGGTTTATCATATATCACTATAGAAGTGTAGGGCTGAGAGAGCATTTGTCCCGAGATACCAGAATAAAGGGGAAATGTGGTTGGTGGAAAAAGCAAATGGAAAAGGGAAATATTAGAGTTGAGTGAATAATTATATAATGGAATTAACACAATCAATAGAGGGAATAGGAATAAACAGGACTAGAAATAAAATGTAAAAATAATTTGAAATGACAGGGAAAATAGAAGAGGTGAAGAAAAATAGAAATATAAATAAAACTAACAGAGGCCCATTATGTATTAATGATTAGGGTTATTGCAAGTGACATGTAATTGGTATGTTTCAATAAGTTGTGCAACTTTACCTAATTGTTTCATAGAATCGGATGTAGTACAATCTGCCTTCTGATCACTGGGTCCTGTAAGGAATAAATACCATTAGTTGAGACATTACAATTAGATGAATACAATGAAAATGAATTAATATATAGATACACACAGTGGGGTAACTATAGAGGAAACAGACCCTGTGGGGTGGCCCAGGGAATCTGTTTAACCCTTCATTAAAGGGTGATCTTTTCATTAAGGGTAAGGGCACACGCCGCTATTTCTGGAGATTAGTCGCCACAGCGACAAATCGCTTCCTCTTTGGGCGACTAATCTCCCTGAACTGCCTGGCTCTGTTTTCTGAAGTCGCCTTAAGTTGCCTCACGAGGAAATATTGGGTGACGACGGAAACCCGAATTGATCCAACAGCCATCCCGTCGGCAATTTACATTCTAGCCAGCAGGAAGGCAGGTCGGGGAGATTAGTTGCGCAAAGTAGAATCGATTTGCCGCTGGGCGACTAATTTCCCGAAATAGCAGCGTGTGACCTGACCCTAAGGGTTTTCATTAAAGGGTGATTACAGTATCTTGTGCATTGTGCAAAATACTGCCTTTATAACATTTATTGTTATATGAATGTAAAGAAAAAACATACAAACAAAATTCCCCTGTGCCACAGTTACAGCTCCTTTTCCTGACACCCTCCCACCTTACTATACACACTACTTCTCACTTACATCTCTTCCCAAATTAAAAAAGATAAATCTGACAAAATAAATATCATTTCAAGATACATTACCATCCAGTCTCCAAACTGGGAAGCCCACAGCAAAAATAATGAAATAATTTAATAATAAAGAAATAAGAATTTGAATAGAGAATAAACAAGCCATGACTGTCTCATTCACTCTTCTACTCCAACTGACAAGTGAGTGGTTAGAGCTCAGGATACAGGATGGGGAAATGTCACTGGGCATTGTGATGTCATAATTAACACTGTCAGGGCTGCAGTATGACCAGTAACTGGCACAGTGCAGTTAATAATGTCATGGAAAAAGTTATAAGAATAATAGCTAAGGATAGTTTGTGCCAATAAAATACATTTATAATTATTTCAATATCGATTTAGTTATATCTTACTGTGTAATGTTATAATAATATTACATATTTAATCTTTCATTAAAGGGTGATTTTTTCATTAAAGGGCTTTCATTAAAGGGTGATTACAGTATCTTGTACATTGTGCAAAATACTGCCTTTATAACATTTGTTGTTATATGAAGTAAAGAAAAAACATATACAAACAAAATTCCCCTGTGCCACAGTTACAGCTCCTTTTCCTGACACCCTCCCACCTTACTATACACACTACTTCTCACTTACATCTCTTAAAAAAATAAATCTGAATCAAAATAAATATAATTACCATCCAGTCTCCAAACCGGGAAGCCCACAGCAAAATTTATGAAATAATTTAGTAATATAGAAATAATAATTTGGATAGAGATTGAATAAGCCATGACTGACTTGTTCACTCTTCTTCTCCAACTGACAAATGAGTAGTTAGAGCTCAGGATACAGGAAGGGGAAATTTCTCTAGGCATTATGATGTCAACACTGGGCATTGTGATGTCATCACTCACATTGTGATGTCATAATTAATATTGTCAAGGCTGCAGTATGGCTAGTAACTGGCACATTATAGTTAAAGAGATACTGACACCAGAAATTAAATATTTTTTTACAACTATAATAATGTTTTCTTTACACGTGCTTCATAATTTAATTGATTAAAATGTAATTTAAAATTAAATTTTAAGAGGATTAGTTCAATGTTGTTATATTACTAACCTGAATCCAGTTTAAAGGATCTGCCATATTTGTGCTGCAGTATTCTTTTTAGGGGGAATTTATCTCAATATTTTCTGCTACAAATTCCGATCAAATCCACTCGGGTTTTTTACACTTATTTATTATTACATTTTCCTGAAAATTTGCTTTGCGGGACAAAAATCAGATTTTAATGGTTTTTCGGATTTTTTACCCGAATGCACGAAACCCAGTGCAGGGACTTCTCCCATTGACTTATATGCAACCTCAACAGGTCTGAGATGCCGGATTTTCAGATTCTGACTTTTCCATCCTTGGGTGTTAATAATTCTGAAAAATTCATGATTTTTTAAAAGTCAGATTTTATGAACAAAAAAATCATGAATTTTTTGTGATTTTTGCATTCGGAGTTTAGTAAATAACCCCCCTTAGTGTTAGTAATTTTAACTAACAGGTTGAAAAGTGACAGGCAGATTTTATGTGCATTGATGGGCCCATGCTCTGCCTGCCAGTGCACACATAAGAAACATAGTTGAATTGGGGTAAAAAAAAAGACCAAACTCCATCAAGTTCAACCCCTCCAAATAGAACCCAGCATCCATCCATACACACACTGACACTGAGCCCTCCATATACTCATAGAAATTATATATATTCCCATATCTATACTACTGTAGATTTTAGTATCAGAATAGCCTTTGATATTATGTCTGTCCAAAAAAATCATCCAAGCCATTCTTATAGTCATTAACTGAATCAGCATCACAACATCACCCGGCAGTGCATTCCACAACCTCACTGTCCTGACTGTGAAGATCCCCCTACGTTGCTTCAAATGAAAGTTCTTTTCCTCTAGTCTGAAGGGGAGGCCTCTGGTACGGTGATCATACTTTATGGGTATAAAAGTCCCCTGCTATTTAAAAGTAAAGGAGTGGTGTGTAGTTCTGCTTCTACAACAAAATTAAATACCATAGTCCAGAAGAAAAGTTATATTGTGGTCTCATCAAAAAGACCCCCAGTCCAAGGATTGCTAATTTTTGGATTTTTCAATATAGATTAGAAGAGACCCAATAATAGTAGTGCAGTAGCCAAAATAATTATAAAAAGTAAAAAATCTGTATTAGGACATACTGTATATATCCTATCGCGTTTTAGGCCAAATGGATACTTTAAGTGCATTTTTTTAAAAAACGCCACATAAAAAAGCCACGTGTGACCTCATCCTAAAAGCAGCTGTTAGAATTAATACAATAGTTGATAATAATACAAATATACTGCTACAAAATGTATCCGCTAAATGTTCAGAATCTGTACCTGGATTACTGAGCTGCCAGACTGAAACACCAGAGATAGCATCATTAAGTTTTAACATTTTGGAAAAACAGTAAAGAATAAAAGACAGAAAGCAATTGCAAAAAGTCTTTATTTGTAGTAAAAAATCTGAAATATAAACCCAACTGTAAAAAGTGTTTGGAAGTTGAGCAACCACTTATGTAGACGCATAGTCAGTCATTCATAACATAACATAAGTCATAACATAAAGGAAACTTATGTCTTACAAAATGAAGTTCAATCCTATAAGCAGCAAAGAATGTTCATAATAAGTGAGCAAACGAATGCCCTGTTTAGTGTTTCTGCTATGCTGCAAGTGGTTATTAGAATTAACTTACCTATTACCCTTATTGATCTGTCAGTGAGCTGAGCCAGCGGATTCCTGTGCCAGCTGCACGGGCCCAGATCTCATCAAGGTTTGCCGTAAATGCACTGGCCCAAATGCCTATTTGAGGAATACATGGCTCAATAATAAGTTTATTTTTGTCTGTAATGTTCCATCGTATTGCTCAGGAGCGAGGGAATAACCTATTGGTAGGGCTCAAAAGCAAGAGGCTGTCCCTAGCCTATAAACTACACCAGTGCTGTCCAACTTCTATGGTACCGAGGGACAGAATTTTTCTGTTCTACATGGTGGAGGGCCAATAACAGAAGCCACTCAGCATCTGTTTCTCTTCATTCTGTCTTCATGCAACAGTTGGGTGTCAGATAGTTATTGACAGTTGGATCCAATATATCTTATAGCGGTTTCCTTTTGCCTAGCAGATGTATTAGAGCTCACTCAAATAACTGATTCCAGTACAAACAAAATCTAACATCTATCTAAAAATAACTGCCTTTTGCATAAATTCTGCATGTAGAGAGACAGGATGTCTGGTGATTTTAATAGAGTGAGTTCTACATCTTCTAGGCAAAAGGAGCCCCCTATAAGATATATTGGATCTAACTGTCAATGAATATCTGACACGTAACTGCTGCATGAAGACAGAATGAAGAGAAACAGATGCTGAGAGAGGAAAAGTGAAGATGAACTTGATTATTTCAGAAACGGTATGCTGAAGCTGAAGCTTATATTAAATTAGAATTTTTATGATAATTCCCCTTTAAAGTAGCAAATAAGTAATTGTAACAATATAAAATAACAGGTCCCTTTGGAAAAGTTAGACTCACAGCTTAAAGGGCAATTCACCTTCATTAGCAAAACTGTAATAACTCAAAAAAAAAACCTGCCTAATTTTGTATAATAAACATGGTAATTAGGGGTGTGGCCACACAATGGTAATGGTCAAAAACATTTCGCCGCGCTATGCACTCCAACTTTTTTGTCCCTCTTTTTATTTCCAAAATGTTGGGAGGTATGCATTCAATGGTAGTGCCAGGTTGCAAACGCTGCCCCTGAGTTTTAAGAAAGGGGGGTAGTGAAATCGTCTATGCTGAGCTTTGCAGTTCATCTTGGCTCGTGGGTTTGGGAGCAGCTGGGCTCACAGAGATGACATATTTACTAAACGGTAATTAATAAATGATGGATATTATTTTCCTGGGCTGATAAGAAATAGTATGTTCCTTTATTTTTCACTTAGTGACCAGAACTCACTAACACAGGCACGCAGTTCCTTCTAGCACGTTCTGTCTCTCACAGCTGTTCTGCATTGTCCATTCTCCAGACTATAAACAGCTGCTCTTTGAAAACACTGAGCCACTTGGGAGACTCTGGTTCCCTTGTGAAGAGCAAAGTGGTACAGTCTGCAAAGCAACAGTGCGGGGGTCAAGAAAGTGGATAGGGACCAACGTGCCATTAAGCACTTGGCAGTTTATGGGTCTGGAATGGTTGGTTAGGGTGGGGGAGTCTTAGGGCTCTGCTCTTTTTGTTTTGTCTCCTTACATAAAAATGCATGTGGCTTACACCAACAAAGTTATTTTCCTTTTAGGTGGTACAGTAGAATTTTACATCCCCTGATATTAAGGGGCACATTTACTATTGGTCGAATATCGAGGGTTAATTCACCCTCGATATTCGACCATCGAAGTAAAACCCTTCGACTTCGAATCTCGAAGTTGAAGGATTTACCGCATTTCCTTTGATCGAACGATCGAAGTAAAAACCGTTCGATGGATCGATTGACCGATATTATCCTTCGATCAAAAAAAGCTAGGAAAGCCTATGGGGACCTTCCCCATAGACTTACATTGGTGCTCGGTGGGTTTTAGGTGGCGAAGTAGGTGGTCGAAGTTTTTTTAAAGAGACAGTACTTCGACTATCGAATGGTCGAATAGTCAAACGATTTTTAGTTCGAATCGTTCGATTCGAAGTCGTACTCGAAGGTTGAAGTAGCCAATTCGATGATCGAAGTAGCCAAAAAAAAAACCTTCGAAATTCAAAGTATTTTTATTCTTATCCTTCACTCGAGCTAAGTAAATGTGCCCCTAAGTTTTCCCTCATTTTACATTGTTGTTTTGTGGTCCCACCTATATATTATGCATAATACATTTTCCCTGATTTTACATTAATAATACACCATTTTTTTCTGGTCTCTTGAAAAACATAAAATGGGGGTTCTACAGTATATTTATCAAAGGCTGAAAAGTCACAGATATTCACCTGAACAGGTACGGGACCTATTATCCAGAATGCTCGGGCAATAGAGTTTTCCGGATAAGAGGCTGTTCTGTAATCTGGATCTCCGTACCTCAAGTCTACTCAAAAAACGTTTAAACATTAAAAAAACAAAAATGGTAGAATTGTTTTGCCTCCAATAAGGATTAATTATATCTAGGGTCATTAGTAAGTACCAGGTATTATTACAGAGAAAAAGTAAATCATTTCTATAAATGAAAATTAATTAATTAAAATGGAATCAGTGGCGGAACTACCGGGGGAGCAGGGGGTGCGAGCGGGCCAGGGCCCGCACCCCCTCAGGGCCCCCTGGCAGTCCGTGCGCCACTGAGAAATGCGGGCTAATGCGGCGGTACGGAGGGGGGCGGGGCCCAGCTGCGCGTCACGCACCAGGGCCCGCCCCCCTCAACGAACGCTACTGAATGGAATCTATGGGAGATGGCCTTCCCATTATTTGGACCTTTTTAGGGTAAGGCCACACTGGGTATTTTGGGGAGATTTGTTTGCCTGGAGACTAATCACATCGTCTTTGCGTCGACCAATCTCCCCAAACGCCTTCCCTCACTCTGCGCCGGCTAAAATGAAAAAACGCCGGCGCTAATCACACGCGGCAGTTCGTTTTCTGAAGTTGCTGGAAACTTTGGGCCCAGTGTGGCCTTACCCTTAGCTGTGTTTTTATAGAAGGGTGCAAACAGTTCACACCTTAAAGTCCTTTGCAAATAAACAGAGAGCTGTGCTGTTCCCCTCTGGCAGAAGGCAATGCTTATCTTTGGTTATGACTATATTCCCTTTTTGTCATTCAGTTTCTTTATTATTTTTTTGTGGTTTTGTTGTTAGTTTTAGTTTGTCTCCAGTTTTTCAATCAAAGACCCATAGTAACCTGGGAAGCCAGCATTGCAAATAACTAGGTCAACAATTTCTTGCACACAAACCGTTGGCACACGTGATGTTTGTGTTACTTGCCTGCTCAAAGGAATTCTTATTGAGCTGGTTCATCTTTAAGATCATTTTTGAGTATGTTATAGAATGGCTAATTCTAAGCAACGTTTCATTTGGTCCTATTTATTATTTATAGTACTTTAATTATTTGACTCTGTCCAGTTTTCAAATTGAACCAATCTAAAACAAAAGCTCTGTAAAACTACAAATGTATTGTTAGTCTACTTTTTATTACTCTACTTTTATTACTCATCTTTCTATTCAGGGCCTCTCCCATTCATATTCCAGTCTCTTATTCAAATCAGTGTGTGGTTCCTAGGGTCATTTGGACCCTAGCAACTAGATTGCTGAAATGCAGTCTGCAAATGCAGAGCTGCTGAATTAAAAGCTAACTAACTCAAAATCCACAAATAATGAAAAATGAATGAAAAGTGTATTAAAAGGTGGACAACCCCTTTAAAAATTGTAATAAAAATGAAAAATAAAGGTCGCCCTTAAGGTGGCCATACACGGGCCGATAGCTGCCAAAAGAACGAGTCGGCAGCTTATTGGCCCGTGTATGGGCCCCCCCGACGGGCTTCCCCGATCGAGATCTGGCCGGAAGTCGGGCAGATCTCGATCGGAAGGGACTAAAAATCCCGTCAGATCGCGGCCGCATCTGTTCGTTGATGCGGTCCCACGATCCAACCGCCTGTTAGGCATCGTTAGGATCCGATCGTTGGGCCCTAGGGCCCACGATCGGATCAGCCCGATATTGCCCAACCCAAGGTGGGCATATCAGAGGGAGATGTCGCCAAACGAGTGGATCTCTCCATGTATGGCCACCTTTACTTACTCTATGCCAGGGAGTCTCTTAAGGGTCATGCCTAGTGTATTCATATATGCAAAGACTTAGCTTCACATATAATAATTGTCCCTATGCATCCCTGTGGGTCTGTATCCAGGGAAACAGTAGAAATCGTCAGTTTCCTCTACCCGTGGGTACAGAGCTCCAGGGAGGAACCAATGAAAGTTGCCTTGCAGCAAAAGAGACTGGAATGTGCAGCAACTATGTAATGAAATGCCATAAGTATGTGGCCTTACTTGCAATTAGTGCACTAAATAGCACAGTCAACTCTGCAGCCTTCTCCCCGGGGTGATGAACAGGTTACATAGTTACATAGTTACATAGTTAAATTGGGTTGAAAAAAGACAAAGTCCATCAAGTTCAACCCCTCCAAATGAAAACCCAGCATCCATACACACACCCCTACCTACTTTTAATTAAAATTCTATATACCCATACCTATATTAACTATAGAGCTTAGTATCACAATAGCTTTTGATATTATGTCTGTCCAAAAAATCTTCCAAGCCATTCTTAAAGGCATTAACTGAATCAGCATCACAACATCACCCGGCAGTGCATTCCACAACCTCACTGTCCTGACTGTGAAGAACCCCCTACGTTGCTTCAAATGAAAGTTCTTTTCTTCTAGTCTAAAGGGGTGGCCTCTGGTACGGTGATCCACTTTATGGGTAAAAAGGTCCCCTGCCATTTGTCTATAATGTCCTCTAATGTACTTGTAAAGTGTAATCATGTCCCCTCGCAAGCGCCTTTTTTCCAGAGAAAACAACCCCAACCTTGACAGTCTCCCCTCATAATTTAAGTCTTCCGTCCCTCTAACCAATTTAGTTGCACGTCTCTGCACTCTCTCCAGCTCATTTATATCCCTCTTAAGGACTGGAGTCCAAAACTGCACTGCATACTCCAGATGAGGCCTTACCAGGGACCTATAAAGAGGCATAATTATGTTTTCATCCCTTGAGTTAATGCCCTTTTTTATGCAAGACAGAACTTTATTTGCTTTAGTAGCCACAGAATGACACTGCCCAGAATTAGACAACGTGTTATCTACAAAGATCCCTAGATCCTTTTCATTTAAGGAAACTCCCAACACACTGCCATTTAGTGTATAACTTGCATTTATATTATTTTTGCCAAAGTGCATAACCTGCATTTATCAACATTGAACCTCATTTTCCAGTTTGCTGCCCAGTTTTCCAGTTTAGACAAATCACTTTGCAAAGTGGCAGCATCCTGCATGGAACCTATAGTTCTGCACAATTTAGTATCATCTGCAAAAATAGAAACAGTACTTTCAATGGCCACCTCCAGGTCATTAATAAACAAGTTGAAAAGCAAGGGACCTAGTACAGAGCCCTGCGGTACTCCACTAACAACACTGGTCCAATTAGAAAATGTTCCATTTACCACCACTCTTTGTAGTCTATCTTTTAGCCAGTTCGCTATCCAGGTACAAATACTATGTTCCAGGTCAACATTCCTTAATTTAACCAGTAACCTTTTGTGTGGCACTGTATCAAATGCTTTAGCAAAGTCTAAGTAAATCACATCCAATGCCATCCCAGAATCGAGGTCTCTACTTACATTCTCGTAAAAAGAAATTAAGTTAGTCTGGCAAGATCTATTACGCATAAAACCATGCTGGCACAAACTCATAGTATTATGATTTGCTATGAAGTCCAGTATCTTATCCTTTATTAACCCTTCGAAAAGCTTTCCTAATACTGACGTCAGACTAACTGGCCTATAGTTTTGAGGCTGAGAACGGGATCCTTTTTTGAATAGAGGCACCACATTAGCAATTCGCCAGTCTCTCGGCACAATACCAGATCTCAATGAATCCTGAAAAATTAAGTAAAGAGGTTTGGCAATCACAGAGCTAAGCTCGCTAATTACCCTGGGATGAATACCATCTGGCCCTGGACCTTTGTTAATCTTAACCTGTTCAAGTCTCTTTTGAATTTCATCATTAGTTGTATTACTAGAATTGGGAGTGTTAAGAAGGAAACCTTCACTTACTGGTTCTTCATTTGTGTAAACAGATGAAAAATACGAGTTCAGAATCTGCGCTTTTATTTTGTTTTCATCAACCAGCTGACCCCCCTCTGATAGTAAGGGTCCCACCCCTTCCTGCTTCATTTTTGTACTATTGACATATTTAAAAAATAATTTTGGATTTTTTTTACTGCTTGCTGCAATATCCTTTTCTATAGCAATTTTAGCTTGCCTTATAGCTTCTTTGCATGATTTATTGGCCTCCTTGTACCTTATAAATGTTTCGGCTGTACCAGCTAACTTGAAAGCCTTAAAAGCACGTCTTTTCTTACCCACCTCAACACCAACGCTTCTATTGAACCAAAAAGGTTTTGCTTTGCAACGACGTTCCTTGCTTACAAGTGGAATATACTGACAAGTATATTTATTAAGCAGCATTTTAAAGACTTCCCATTTTTGTTCTGTGTTTAACCCTGTGAAAAGCATTTCCCACTTAATATGTTGCAGAGATGCCCTTATACTGTCAAAGTTTGCACGTCTGAAATTTAGTGTTTTAGTTACTCCCTTATAGAATTGCTTCTGCAACAGAATCTCAAAGGAGACCATGTTATGATCACTATTCCCTAAATGCTCACCCACACAAATGTTAGAGATGAGTTCAGTATTGTTAGTTATTACAAGGTCCAAAAGAGAGTTATTCCTAGTAGGTTCTTGAACGAGCTGGAATAAAAAGTTGTCATTCAGCATATTTACAAACCTACTAGCTTTTTCTGTCTTAGCAACCCTATTACCCCAGTCAATGTCTGGATAATTGAAGTCACCCATAGCAACAACTTGACCCAGCTGTGAAGCCGCTTGTATCTGCAAGAGTAGCTGGGCTTCATACTCGACACTTATACGAGGTGGTTTATAGCATACACCAATGATAATTCTTTTTGATACCTTTTGCCCAGTCGAAATCTCTACCCAGAGTGATTCTACACCCTCACCAGTGCCAGCTATTTTTATTTCTTTAGCGCATGGCTTTAATTCAGGCTTTACATACAAACCCACTCCTCCACCCTTTTTAATCCCTCTGTCCCTCCTAAAAAGGGTGTAACCATTTAAATTCACAATCCAGTCACATGTTTCATCCCACCAGGTCTCAGTGATACCAATTATATCATAATTTTTAGAGCATGCAATTAATTCTAGGTCTCCCATTTTACCTGACAAACTCCGTGCATTTGCCAGCATACAGCGGAGGTTACTACTTTTACTTTTGAAATGTGCATTACTTAGTGAGGTTGCTGCACCTCTCCTTCCATTTTTCCTCCATGGACACCTCTCATAACCTGGCTGTGCCTGGAAAGAAACAGTTGAGCCCTACATGGACCTAGAAGTAGCCCTTTAGCAAACAACCCTGGCTATTCTCTGTTGCACCTGGCACCCCTCTTAGGGCAAACAGCTCGCCCCATACAGACAGTAAGAGCGGGTTTCATGGGAGAGGCAAATAATATATATGAAGTCAATCAGTACGTAATTCCAGGGGGGAAAAACAAGGACCTAAATGTTATAGAAATCAGGATATTGCAATTCCCTGTATACTTATTGGTGTGTGTCATTAGTTACTGGAGACTAATGACAAAAGGCCACTGGAGACAGGGCCCATCCTCGGTAAAACTATAACACTGTACCAGCAGAACAGGCTTTAATACAGGATCCCAGCAGTTTTTATACTGGCTTTTTAGAGAATCTGCACAAGTTACAATGCTGGTGTGCAGCCCAAGCTTGGTTTGCCACCTTTTTTGGAAAAAAAATACCTATATGTTTAACATTGTTCCCTATAAATAATATTGGCATATTTTTACATGCTGGGTGACAAAAAGATTTCTGACCATGCCCATTTTTTGTGGCCACACCCCTAATTACCATGATCATTTTCATGATCATAGGAGTTCCTAAAAAAATAGTTGAAGATTTTTCTAAGTCCCAAAAAACGCTGGTGTCTTTTCCTTTTTCAGGGCGATAGGCTGAAAAAGAGCGTAATTTTTTTTCGGGGTAACCGGCTTCCCCCCTACATTTCCTAACATATGGCACCTAAACTATACACTGGTCTCATGAGTAGGGCAATATAACAACTTTAATTTATTAAAGGGGTTGTTCGCCTTTGAGTTAACTTTTAGTATGATGTAGAGAGCGATATTCTGACACAATTTGCAACTGACTTTCATTTTTTATTATTTGTGGTTTTTGAGTTATTTAGCTTTTTTTTTCAGCAGCTCTCCAGTTTGCAATTTCAGCGATCGGGTTGCTAGTGTCCAAATTACCCTAGCAACCGTGCATTGATTTGAACAAGAGACTGGAATATGAATTACAGAGGGCCTGAATAGAAAGGTGAGTAATATAAAGCAGCATTAAAAATAGATGTGTAGTCTTATAATGCATTTGTTTTTTTTAGATGGGGTCAGTGACCCTCATTTGAAAACTGGAAAGATTCAGAAGAAGAAGGCAAATAACTCAAAAACTATTGAAAAGAAAAAATGAAGACCAACTGAAATGTTTCTTAGAATTCACCATTCTATAACATACTAAAAGTTAACCTCAAGGTGGACTACCCCTTTAAGGTTTCTCGAGCTTGTGTAGTGTAATGTATTTGCTACAACATATACGTCCATTCAACTTTAACTTCCCGCCGTATGCAAATTATCCAACGCTAGCGCAACTTCGCTTTGCTTGGCGCACTAACGCTAGCGCAACTACTCCAGAGTTCGACACCCTGGACTCAACTTCCGGGGGATTTTAGTGGATTAGCATTGTCCTGGCGAATCTACGCCTGGAGAAGTGTTTTGTGAGCGAAGCCGCCGCTGGCGAATTTTCGGAGGTTAGTGAATTTGCCCCATAGTATCTCTGAAGGGTATAAAACACTGGGCAGTCTCTTATACTTCCACTTTTTCTGCCTCCTAACAGCTAATTTGGTGACCAGGCAGTTAAACTTTACAGTGAATGACTGTTCACATTGATTGTTCCCCCTACACACTGACCACTGGTGGGGAGATATAAAAGATTTTACACATGTCCCTTATTAACTGACATCCACAAGGAAGGGGTGTGTGGCATAAGGCTGCTCATATCAGAGTATCAATGTCAACTAGTGTTGCTTGTAGAGCTTTTCTAAGTGGAATAGGGTCCTGGGCCAAACAGGGGTGAAGAATGAAACATGCATTTTTGCTCCTGGTATAAGCGAAGCTCCTTGGCACAGTGAATGCACAATAGCAGTTGCCATGGAATCTATTTCACATTTGGGATCAACATTAAACATTTTTATATAATGTGGCAAAGTGGTTGCCCAACTTGTTGCATTGAAAATCTGTGATTAACATTTGTAACCATTAATATTGTGCTAAACAACATGTAGTTACTACCAGGCCCGGACTGGCAATCTGTGGGTTCTGGCAAATGCCAGAGGGGCTGCTATAAGGTGCCATAGAACGTCACTATTTAGTGGGCTGGTGGGGACTGTTTGGGCCTCTGTGTGGGCTGATTGGGCCTCTGGGTACCTGAAATGCCAGGGCCTATTTTAATTCTCAGTCCGGACCTGGTTACTACATTACAGTACCAGTCCCACCCCAGGGACTATTATCCCACTGTTACTATAGGCACCATCTCTCCCTACTATACCTGCTATCCCACAGTCACACTCCCTTCCCAGAGACTATTATCCCACTGTTACTATAGGCACCATCTCTCCTACTATACCTGCTATCCCACAGTCACACTCCCTTCCCAGAGACTATTATCCACTGTTACTATAGACACCATCTCTCCCTACTATACCTGCTATCCCACAGTCCCTTCCCAGAGACTATTATCCCACTGTTACTATAGACACCATCTCTCCCTACTATACCTGCTATCCCACAGTCACACTCCCTTCCCAGAGACTATTATCCACTGTTACTATAGACACCATCTCTCCCTACTATACCTGCTATCCCACAGTCCCTTCCCAGAGACTATTATCCCACTGTTACTATAGACACCATCTCTCCCTACTATACCTGCTATCCCACAGTCACACTCCCCTTCCCAGAGACTATTATCCACTGTTACTATAGGCACCATCTCTCCCTACTATACCTGCTATCCCACAGTCACACTCCCTTCCCAGAGACTATTATCCCACTGTTACTATAGGCACCATCTCTCCTACTATACCTGCTATCCCACAGTCACACTCCCTTCCCAGAGACTATTATCCACTGTTACTATAGGCACCGTCTCTCCCTACTATACCTGCTATCCCACAGTCACACTCCCTTCCCAGAGACTATTATCCACTGTTACTATAGACACCATCTCTCCCTACTATACCTGCTATCCCATAGTCACACTCCCTTCCCAGAACTATTATCCACTGTTACTATAGGCACCATCTCTCCCTACTATACCTGCTATCCCACAGTCACACTCCCTTCCCAGAGACTATTATCCACTGTTACTATAGGCACCATCTCTCCCTACTATACCTGCTATCCACAGTCACACTCCCTTCCCAGAGACTATTATCCCACTGTTACTATAGGCACCATCTCTCCCTACTATACCTGCTATCCCACAGTCACACTCCCTTCCCAGAGACTATTATCCCACTGTTACTATAGGCACCATCTCTCCCTACTATACCTGCTATCCCACAGTCCCTTCCCAGAGGCTATTATCTCATTGCTACTATAGGCACCATCTCTCCCTACTATACCTAATATCCTGCAGCCACAGTTTATTCTCAGGACTATTATCCCCACTGCTACTATAGGCACCATCTAGCCCTAAAAGAGCACATCAGCCTTAAGAAGCTGTGGAACACAAAGTGCTGATTGCTAATGGATGCCTTTTGCACAATATCATGCCCTGGGCACAGACATGGCTGGGCTACTAAAGACACATCAGCATCTCTAGTTTAATACAAGCTAACAGTTTCGCTCGTTTTGTTATAATCCCTTCATTAGCCATCAATTTCAGGCTGACCTTCCATTGTGGCTCGATGTGACCCTGGCTGTGCTTTATTGTTGCCTTCCTTGACCTTTGGCTGGAATCCCAAGAATACTTGAATATTTACAGCCCTGACTGTTTGTCTGCGACAACGCCTTTACCATAATCACTCCACCAGCTTTTAACTTTCTGCTGCTTTATCACTGCCTTGAGATACATACAAATGGCACAGCCAGAAAGTGCCACTCGGAGATGCTGTAAAAAAGATAAGGCATTGGTCCATGGAGGGGCAGAATAAGGTTCCAAGACAGAATTCTGAGACAATTTAGGCTATTCAGAGTGTTTTGATGCCCATAAGACTTCAATATCTGCAGCTGGCAAAATGCTAAACATCCCTCAGTTCACCCAAATGATGATTGGCTAGAACTGTTATTTTAAGCTAATTTGTGTTGTTTCATATAAGGTGGTTGCTATATGTTACTAGACCTGGATACAGGACACTTGGGCAAGATTCAGTAACAGAGTGCATAAAAGCTAGACATACACATAAGAATTCCACTCCTTTGCCCAATTTAGCCACTCAAATGTTGGGATATATTAGATTAATCTGATAACTGGACCCTTGGGCCAATGATAGGATTATAGTGCTCTAGTTATGCACAAGTACCTAAATATACCAGAACCACAATGTGCTAAATCTAACAACTAAAAAAAAGGGGAGCCACTAATGTGTTTAGTCTATAAATGCTCATGTGATTGGGGGTAATAATAATCAGACACAAACTGGATAATATTTGCATAAATGTTGACCATGTCAGAAATAATTGCTTCCATTCTTATGTGCATTTATTTGGAATATGTAACCCACTGAAGATGCAAAGTGTTGAGGCAACAAATAAAAAACACAGATCAGTAGTTACTATGAAAGATAATCACAGGAAAGGCAATTGGAGCTTTGTTATGCCCATAGGACCCCACAAATTTAGCAGAAAGCAGGTGTTTACTTGTGCCTTGGTCCAGTGTGTCCCGCAGAATGTTCCTTCCCCCAGATATTATTAGCTGTGCCTTCTGGCTTGGGGATTGATGATGGGGCACCTTGGGATTACATCCACAAATAAATCACACGGATTCAATTTTTTTTCTGCCCTGTTAGAGGAGTGGGAGAGCACTGTGTCAGACATTAATTTTAGGACTGGTTTTCAGGGTGCAATTACACGATTACATGGCTTTGTGAGCTAGCACAGCAGGCGGCAGGAGACGGCTCTGCAGAGAAATTAGAGAGCTGTGACTGTGGTGGAAACAGAAGGGAGGGAATTTTTAAGGAGGAGGTAACCAAAGGGTGTACATTAACAGATGGAAGAGGGAGAGAAGATTGAAAATAGCCAGCGGTATCAGGGGTCGGAGGGTGGAATTGATTAAAGTAGGAATAAGGTTACCATCTTTTCTGGAAAACAAATTACTGTCCTTTCTATCTCTGTTGTCTCCCTTCCCTATTAATAACATTGGCATCAAGCATTATAACAGCCAGATGGCAACCCTAGGTTATAATATTCAACCTACCTCCAGGGCTGTACTTAAAGGGATCCTGTCATCGGAAAACATGCAGAATTCTGCACTGAAATCCATTTCTCAAAAGAGCAAACCGATTTTTTTTATATTCAATTTTGAAATCTGACATGGTGCTAGACATTTTGTCAATTTCCCAGCTGCCCCCAGTCATGTGACTTGTGCCTGCACTTTAGGAGAGAAATGCTTTCTGGCAGGCTGCTGTTTTTCCTTCTCAATGTAACTGAATGTGTCTCGGTGGGACTTGAGTTTTTACTATTGAGTTGATCTACCAGGCGGCTGTTATCTTGTGTTAGAGAGCTGTTATCTGGTTACCTTCCCATTGTTCTTTTGTTTGGCTGCTGGGGGGGAAAAAGGAGGGGGTGATATCACTCTAAAGGTGGCCATACACGGGCCGATAAAAGCTGCCGACAGACCAAGTCGGCAGCTTATTGGCCCGTGTATGGGGGCCCCCGACGGGCTTCCCCGATCGAGATCTGGCCGAAAGTCGGGCAGATCTCGATCGGATGGGGTTAAAAATCCCGTCGGATCGCGGCCGCATCTGTTCGTTGATGCGGCCCCGCGATCCGACTGCCCGTTTGGCGAACGCTAGGATCCGATCGTTGGGCCCTAGGGCCCACGATCGGATCAGCCCGATATTGCCCACCTCAAGGTGGGCATATCGGAGGGAGATCCGCTCGTTTGGCGACATCGCCAAACGAGCGGATCTATCCGTGTATGGCCACCTTAACTTGCAGTACAGCAGTTAAGAGTGATTGAAGTTTATCAGAGCACAAGTCACATGAGTTGGGGCAGCTGAGAAATTTACAATATGTCTAGCCCCATGTCAGATTTCAAAATTTAATATAAAAAAATCTGTTTGCTCTTTTGAGAAATGGTTTTCAGTGCAAAATTCTGCTGGAGCAACACTATTAAATGATTCATTTTGAAAAATGTTTTTTCCCCATGACAGTATCCCTTTAAAGTTGCCAGGGTCAGAGACAAATACCCTGCCTTTGGCACCCTCATCTAAAATCCATTTTACAGTTCTTCAGCTGTGACTGAACTACAACCCCCTGCATGCTGGGAAACCACCACAGTCCCTTTCCGAGAAGTGATAAATACAATTTGGTAGGGGGTGTCGGTTTGAATGGAGTTTCTTTACTTCCTCTATACAAACAACTGCTGCTCTGTGGGAGCCCACGATGAGGTGGTGCCCCTGGCTCTCTTGTTCTTAAACATTGCTCAGCCTGCAGCTTTCTTAACGTATTCCAGTTAAGCTGACCATACACTGATATATCAGTTTGTTTAACAAGGTGCCCAAATGAGCAGAAATATAATGTTGAAAAGGGGAGCACATGCTTTTTTAATATGCTTTTATGATATTAGCATCTGATGAAGTACCGAGAAGCCATGAAACTCTTTAAGTGTATGATGTGAACTAAGTCTCCATGATGTTGATGCTTTTAATGAAGATCATAATAAAGGTGATGTTTTAACTGAAAAGGTTCTGTGCTTCGTGAATTGATATATAATGCAGTTGTCCAAATGAGCAGATCTTTGCCCAGTTAGGCCATCCACTTGCTGGGCCAAATAAGGTTGGGGCCAATAATAGGATAACAGAGTTGGCAGTTTTAACTGGACAGGGTATGGCCACCTTTACAATTGCCACCATCCTCAGCCACATAGCTATTGCAGACTGTATCAGTCATTTACCTTTATATAGAATTCTGTAATATGTTGTTGCTACCTAAATTAATATTACAATAATATGGGTACTTTGACCAAGTGCTTTTATTTACCATATAGGCAATTGAAGGCCCATGGCTAGGGAGGTAGATTTAGGTGGGCATCCGTTTGGGGACCAATTTGCAAAAAAAATCTCCTCCTTCAGTCAACCTTGGATACTTCTAAATATTGAATAACAACACAAAATACTAATACATGCATGCAATATATCACTTCCGTACTGTATATGTGTGACGATGGGGCATGCTTGAAATATACAATCCTAACTAATGGGAACAAAAGTGTCATGCCTCCCTCTACACACCTAATATAAATACAGCACAGGCAGCCCTATGATTATGAGGGAAAGGATGCAGGTAGGGTTGCACCTGGCCGGTAAAAATGATGGTTGATCCCAATGTTAGGGAAAAAGATAAATATATATAGGACACTCTGTTTTGTTGTGTAAAGAGCCGTAGCAATTTGTCAAGGTGCAGGACATGTATTGCCCATGACTAATTGTAATTAGGGCATGAAATGCGTAGGGTAAATGGAGATGTCAACTATTTTAATGTAACTTTGAACACAGGGGCAGCTTTACTTAAGGGTGAAGAGGTCGTCGCTAAAAATCTCATCCGCAGGGACATCGCCAATTTACTAACAGGCGTAGACGACAATTGGCTAGCTAAAGAGACCCTTGTGCACTTTTGCACCCATCAACATGTGCATTATCGCTCAGGCGAACGATCATTACTCCATAGGTTCATTAAACTGCGAATTTTACAGAAGGTTACTTTCGCCAGAGTTTCCTTTGCCCCCTTACACCTGGCAAACTGATAAGATGAAGCTTCATCCTCCTCGATCTTATGTCAGTGGCATCATATCCTATATGCCGGAAAGTTATAAAAGTTTTTTTCATATTTTAAAGCTTAAAAAAAGTCCTAACTGTTAAAGATTTTTGTGTTATTTTTTTCCCAAACATGCCACATTTGTTTTAGGGTGGGCTCATGTCTAGGGCATTAGAGGATCTCTTTTGCCTTTATTTTGCTTCCTTGGACATGTGTAATAATAAGTGGCCACTTCAAGCATTTGCACCAACATCTCTAATAATAATTGCTTCTGCGTACCTGTCCTATTCGAAATTGACCTAAGCGTAAGTGTACTAACGAAGTTCAGCTCAGCAGAATTTAATGCTAGCGAAAGTTCGCTATGAAATGGTCGCGCTGACGAATTAAAGTTAGCAAAACTTTGCCAGCGTTCTGGCGTCTGACTTGAAGTGTGTCGAAACGCTCACTGGCGAAACTTCTCCCTTTAGTGAATTTGCCACAAAGACTTATTTCATTTTATATTTGTGGCCCTTGTGTAATCTTTTGAGTGCCTCAATGCCCATATATTTTATGCTCACAGGACATGAATAGCGCCTCTTTTTGTACACTTTATACCCTACCCTTAATTTAATAACACTTCTTATATGCCAAAAACTGGGCAATGGATCCTCAAGGTGATTATAAATAACCAAAAGCATCCTATAAAATATGTATTCTTAATCAGGGATGTGCAGCCTTTCATCCCCAGCTGGCTCAGCATTATGGGCTTAATGAATCAAAGGCTGATGCAGGATATACAGAATATATATAAATAGTGCAGTTAGTTTAGCTAATCACTTGCTTCCCAGCTGCTGCTGAACTACACCTTGCAGCTTATCTGCACAGCCGCACACTCTCTGGCTATGAAAGGAGCAAACTAAACGAATAATCACATTTCCCATGAGCCTGGCTCCCTCCCGTTAATAAGCGTAACCTCCAGTTATTCTTGTATGTGGATCAATTGGTGTTTCAATTAAGCTGTCAGACCGTCTGTCCTCCCTTAAGAATGCCCTGAAAACAAGAAGGAAAAAAAAAAACATTTAACTTGCCAAAATATCTTCATTCTCTCCTGCTGGCGTGTGATGAAACTGAATGCTGTTCCCCGTCAAACTGACCAATATAAACTTTATGGAGTTTGTCAAGTTTTCCTGCCTCATTTGGCTGCTGATAGGAGGAAGTGATACTCAATGCAATCGATCATTTAGGGATGGAACAACAATGTTGCGTGTCACTTAATGCTGCTCATAACGAGTTCCCAGAATCCTCTACAACTGTCTCGCAAGCAGTTAGCTGTCCATTAAAGTGATATGTAGGGCTACGGTGCACAATGGGGCAAATTCACTAAGATTCGTAGTTGCACCGGCGTCCGCTTCACCGCACTTCGCCAGGCGTATTTTCGCCAGCGATACGCAAATTCACTAAAATCCGAAGTTGCGCTCAGGGGAAGCGTAAGGTTGCGAAGTTGCACTAGCGTTAATTCGCCAAGCGAAGTTACGCTAGCGATGCTTAATTTGCATACGGCGCCAAATTGAAGTTACAATGGAGGTATATGAAATGTTTATTTTGCCCTACACATGTGCCCACTGTATAGTTAAGATGCCATGAGTTAGGAAATGTAGGGGGGAAGGAGGGGAGCACCAAAAAATTTTTCGATCTTTTTCAGCCTATCACCCATAAAAAAAACGCCAGCGTTTTTTGGGACTTAGAAAATGTTTTAACTTTTTTTGAAGCAATCCCTATCTCCCTATTGCACTTCGCCTGGTCTGAGGTGGCGAAGGAAGTCTGGCGTAAAAGGTAGCGTTGAGAAAAATTTGCGCGTCAGTGAATTTGCGTAGTTACGTCCGTTGCGCAAATTCGCCAGGCGTAAGGGTGAGAAGTAACACTAGCGAATTTACGCCAGCGTCCGTTAGTGAATCGGCTAGCGTTAGGCGCTTCGTCCATTAGTGAATTTGCCCCAGAGAGTTCTGATTGCTATAGGGGTGATCAAAGTGTGTGGCTAAACTATAATCATCAATACAGGGTCGTTTACAGCATTTACATGGGCATTGACTCACTGCTAAAAATGATCAGGTTGACCAAAATGCTCATAGTCTCCTATTACCCATGTGCTCTACCCCGTTACCCAAAGTCACACAAGCAGATTGGTAGTTCAGGCCTAGGATAGGACATCTGACAGTGGCCATACATGGGCAGATAAACTGTCGACTTAGTGTGGCCATACACGGGCCGATAAAAGCTGCCGACAGACCAAGTCAGCAGTTTATTGGCCCATGTATGGGGGCCCCCGAGGGGCTTCCCCGATCGAGGCCAGATCTCGATCGGATGGGATTAAAAATCCCGTCGGATCGCGGGCGCATCTGTTCGTTGATGCGGTCCCGCGATCCGACTGCCCGTTTGCGAATGCTAGGATCCGATCGTTGGGCCCTAGGGCCCACGATCGGATCTGCCCGATATTGCCCACCTCAAGGTGGGCAACTCGGAGGGAGATCTGCTCGTTTGGCGACATCGCCAAACGAGCGGATCTATCCATGTATGGCCACCTTTAATCTGAAGAGGCCCAAATTGGCACTTTGCCCTTGCACGGCCAGCTTTGCTGGTAGAAACTGAAAGTATACTAAGCAAAGTCTCTAATGACATTCTGTCTTTCAAATCCAAAAGTCAATTCTCTATGATAATCCTCCTTAATCTCTGTTTCTTTTGACACAATCAGCTCTTCTGTGACATCCTACTCTCCTTTGGCAAACTGGGTACAGCACACCCCTGGCATAGGTCCTATTTAAACATTCTTTCTGTGTTGCCATTCTAGAGAAAACATCGTGTTGGGGCCCCTTAAGGCTACACGCTTCTCATTATTCATTACATCTCTTGACAAAAATCTGCTCTTTATGTTGTTGACTCAAATCTGTATCTCTTGTCTTGATCTTTACTTTTTCATATCTCAAATGTCCAACTGCCTGTCTCTGTAAACAACACTATTATTAATTAACTCTAGCACAAAGATTTGATTACCGTAGGTTTCTCCACTCACCTTCATTTTCCACATCTAATCCCGTACAAGAAAAGGACATTTCCAAAATACCAGTTCTCTCGTTTAATTTTCTCCCACTTAAAAGGATATTATCAAGGGAATTTTTTTTAAAACGCATCAGTTAATAGTGCTGCTCCAGCAGAATTCTGCGCTGAAATCCATTTCTCAAAAGAGCAAACAGATATTTAATTTTGAAATCTGACATGGGACTAGACATGTTGTTAGTTTCACAGGTGCTCTCACTCATGTGACTTGTGTTCTGATAAACTTCAGTCACTCTTTACTGCTGCACTGCAAGTTTGAGTGATTTCACCCTCTCCCACCCCAGTAGCCCATCATCAGAACAATGGAAATGTAACAAGATAACAGCTCCCTGGTAGATAGTAAAGATCCAAATCCCACTGCAACTCCTCCAGTAACCTTGAGTAGGAGAAACAATAACTTATCTGAAATCAATTCCATTGTGAAGTACTGGCTCTTTCTGAAAGCACAGGATCAGGCACAATGAACTGTGATAGCTGTCTAGATGTCAATATTACAACTACAAAAATTACACTTGTTGGTTAAGGAATAAAACTATATATGTAGAGTGAATTATTTGTAATGTAGCAGTGGGGTTTATAAATAAAAATGACACCATAAGAATCATGACAGAATCCATTTAAGCTTCCCATATAAGTACCAATAATATATGATGATTGACATATGAATGGTGATCAAGTGATCCCAGTCAGTATCTATGTTCTATGAATATAAGACAATTTGAAAATATTGCTGATTTGAAAGCTTAAACTGCTGATGTACTATGTTGGCCAGTATTCTTTGCACTAACAATCAGAACAACAGTAAGGCAGCCCTTCATAAAGTCTCCATTTGGTCAGTCTGGGGCTGACTGATCAAATAGCAGATATGATTGGCCCATATATATATATATATCCAACTTTAGACTACTGTAGAATTCTTCGTATATTGACCCACCATTCTCTAAATAGCCCTCTTTAAAGGAGAACTAAACCCTAAAAATGAATATGGCTAAAATGACATGTTTTATATAGTGAACTTATTGCACGAGGCTAAAGTTTCAGCTTGTCAATAGCAGCAATGATCCAGGACTTCAAACTTGTCACAGGGGGTCACCATCTTGGAAAGTGTCTGTGACACTCACATGCTCAGTGGGCTCCGAGCAGCTGTTGAGAAGCTAAGCTTAGGGCTCGTCACTAATTATCCAGCAGAAAATGAAGTTGGTCTGTAATATAAGCTGATGCTACAGGGCTGATTATTAAATTCTGATGCTAATTGCACTGGTTTCTGTGCTGCCATGTAGTAATTATATGTATTAATTACTAATCAGCCTTATATTGTGACATTTCTATTCTATGTGTACTGTCTATTGTGAGTGGCTCCCTAAGCTCAGTAAGTGACAGCAGCACAGAGCATGTGCAGTGAATCAGCAGAAAAGAAGATGGGGAGCTACTGGGGCATCTTTGGAGACACAGATCTTTACTGCTTAAAGGCTGTGGTTGCCTTGGGCTGTTACAGAAGCACAAAACATAATATACAACATTTCTAGCTACTTCATTAGTTTATCTTAAGTTCTCCTTTAACAACATAACTCGTTACATCATGAAACTTATATCTGGAAGAACAGCATTTTTTGTTCAGCATCTCAATTATCATATCTTGCTGACCCTAACTTGGTTGGAGTCTATTATCTCCTTATCAACCACAATAAACTTTATGACCGCTCAGAAATCTCTCCATCATAAATATTTCCATAGTTATATGCTTTTATACCTAGTCAGAAATATAAAAGCATGACCTAGTTATTTCTCTAGGTGAATAATTCAACATCCACTTTATGAGGCCTACCTAGACTAGAGGCACACTGCCGAGTTACATTCCTATGCTTCATGAATGTTCTCCCAGAACTAATTAAACCATAGCCTTCTTATTTAGCTCCTTTGGTAAAGGCTGGGCAACCTCAGGCCATTTGATTCAGAACGTTAGCAAGAAAGGTTAAAAAGCAAAGGGGGAAAGATTCTAAGACGAGTCTAGGACAATTTCCTGTTTATTTTCATTTGTATTTACTTACTTTTTTTGCTTCTAAATGACAGACTGGAAGATAAATGAGGAGTAAGATTAAAAAATAAAAGACAATGTTATGAAATGTCTTGCCTTTTATTTCTGTTTCCTGTTGCCAGGGCTATAGAAAAGAAAATCTAAAGACCAATGGCCAAAAGAATACTTTTTACAAGATAAAGTTTAATTTAAGGTGACCTTTTACCCTAAGTACCTTCTGCCCCAACCCTTGATCTGCCCCATTTGCCATTCCCATGACAGTTAGTTCCCTACCAGGCCCTGGCCCACAAAGTCCCACCCACGTGACACTGCAGCCAATTGCCTTTGCACATTCTGGGTGGTGAGATATTTATGAAAGTGGCGACTTTTGCTTCAACTAAGGGTAAGTCCACACAGGGCGTTATGGGGAGATTTGGTCGCCTGGTGACTAATCGCCTCGTTTTTGCGGCGACCAATCTCCTCAAACGCCTTCCCTGTTCCTGCGCTGGCTAAAATGAAAAAAACGGACTGGGATGCCAGGGGCCCACCAGAAAACCTTAGATCTTGGGCCCACTGGAAAACCGTAGACTGTGGGACCACTTTTCAAACTATTATTCCTCCTCTCCTCTCTCAAACTCTTTATTCTCTTAGTCTTGTATTACTTACTTCTACTTCCACACTATATTCTTCCATTATTAAGCATTTTTTTCCCCATAAAGAAATAGGGAATGACCATGAAATAGGCTACATGATTAAAAGCAAGAGGCCCACTGACACCTGGGCTCATCGGGAGTTTTCCTGGTATCCCGGTGGGCCAGTCCGTCCACTGCTGGTGCTAATGACACGCGTCGATTCGTTTTCCGAAGTTGCCCGAAGTTTCCTTGTGAGGCAACTTCGGAAAACGAACCGCCGCGTGTGATTAGCGCCGGCGTTTTTTCATTTTAGCCGAAAACAGGGAAGGCGTTTGGGGAGATTGGTCGCCGCAAAAACGAGACGATTAGTCGCCAGGCAACCAAATCTCCCCAAAACGCCGTGTGGTCTGACCCTCAGCCAGCTATACAGTTTTCATTTAACCCTATAATTGGGCTAATGGGATGTTGTCACACTTCATTCACCTGTATGTGATGTGGCAGTTTGTATACCATATGTTGTTATCCTTCATTTATGTCGTGATTACACAGTTACACAATGCTACAGAGATAGTTCACCTAGCGTCCTTATCTGATAAGGCGTGAAATGCGTTAGGAGAAAGGAGCTATGGGGCCATGGATCACTGAGACACCTCTGCTGAAATAATGTGATGTTCAATGGTTTACTTATTTGCACCACATCAATGTTTATTCTGCGGAACTGTTTTATGTTTGTACAGGTATAGGATCCCTTATCCGGAAACCCGATATCCAGAAAGCTCCGAATTACGGAATGGTTGTCTCCCATAGACTCCATTTTATCCAAATAATCCAGATTTTTAAAAATGATTACGTTTTTCTCTGTAATAATAAAACAGTAGCTTGTACTTGATCCCAACTAAGATATAATAAAACCTTACTGGAAGCAAAACCTGCCTATTGGGTTTATTTAATGTTTAAATGAATTTCTAGTAGGATTAAGGCATGAAGACCCAAAGTACGGAAAGATCCGTTATCCAGAAAACCCCAGGTCCCGAGCATTCTGGATAACAGGTCCCATACCTGTAATTGTATTGGTTTATGTACAGGACCTTTCATCAGAAGTCCCCACATATTTTTAGATCCGTCATCAGTCCCTGTGGAGCTCACAATTTCCCTGTCACATTCACACAACATACAATGATCAGTTTCAGGAGCCAGTTAACCTTCTTGTATGTTTTTGGAGGAAACCCACATAGACATGAGGATAATATATTATCTCTTTGCAGCTACTGCTCAGGTCTGAATCACACTACCTTACCGCTGCGAAGGTGACATAGGCCAACTTACATGATTGGGTCCGTTATGATGATTTTTTTTATTTCAAGTAGATAAAAACATTGAAAAATCATTTAGAAATCACAATAAAAATACCAGTATGAACGGTACGATATAATTTACTCTCTTAACTTTACACAACCTTGGCTTATTTAAACATTAGTAAGACCACAGTAAAATCCAAAAAGTAAACCCAAAAGGCGGGTTCTGCTTCCAATAAGGATCAATTCTATCTTATACTATATATCAGGGGCATATTTATCAAGGATCAAATTTCATCGAATTTGAGTACTTCGATAGTCTAAGGGGCACATTTACTAAGCTCGAGTGAAGGAATAGAATAAAAAAAACGTTGAATTTTGAATGTTTTTTTTGGCTACTTCGACCATCGAATTGGCTACTTTGACTATGACTTTGAATGGAACGATTGAAACTAAAAATCGTTCGAATATTCGATAGTCAAAGTACTGTCTCTTTAAAAAAAACTTTGCCCCCCTACTTCGCTACCTAAAACCTACCTAGGCAATGTTAGCCTATGGGGAAGGTCCCCATAGGCTTTCCTTTTTTTTTGGTCGTAGAAAAATCGTTTTCGTTCAATCGTTCGATCTGACTGCAAACTACTTGCGGTAAATCCTTTGACTTCGATGTCGAAGGATTTACATTCGGCAGTCGAATATCGAGGGTTAATTAACCCTCGATATTCGACCATATGTAAATCTGCCCCGTATTTTTTCCATGGAAAACCGCCGTATTCGATCAAAGTAAAATCATATAGGTTCTAGGAGGTCCCCCATAGGCTAAACAGCAATTCAGCAGGTTTAAGGTGGCAAAGTGTCGAAGTCGATGTTTTTTTTAAAGAGACAGTACCTGTTATCCAGAATGCTCAGGACCTCAGGTTTTCCGAATAAGGGATCTTTCCGTAATTTGGATCTTCATACCTTAAGTCTAGTAGAAAATCATGTAAACATTAAATGAAGCCAATAGGCTGGTTCTGCTTCCATAAGGATTATTTATATCTTAGTTGGGATCAATTACAAGCCCTTGTTTTATTATTACAGAGAAAAAGGAAATCTTTTTTTAAAATTTGGATTAATTTATTATAATGGAGTCTGTGGGAGAAGGCCTTTCCGTTATTCAGAACTTTCTGGATAACGGGTTTCCGGATAACTGAACCCATACCTGTACTTAGATTTTCGAGTGGTCGAATTTTCAAAGTTCGAATTTTTGCCTGTTCGATGGTCAAAGTACCCAAAATTTACTTCGAAAAATTCACTTCGATCCTTGATAAATCTGCCCATAGTGTGGAAAGGATCAAGTACAAGGTACTGTTTTATTATTACAGAGAAAAAGGAAATTATCTATAAAAATTGGGATTATTTGGATAAAATGGAGTCTATGGGAAACAGCCTTTCCGTAATTCTGAGCTTTCTGGATAATGGGTTTCCGGATAATGGATCATATACTGTATATGTTTTTCCGTGTATTGTACGTGTATGGGTTCTGTTATAAAGAAACCCGATATCCAGAAAACTCCAAATGATGAGAAGGCTGTCTCCCATAGACTCTTTTTTGACTTTTAGTCAAATGATTTAAATTCTTAAATATAATTAATCCTTATTGGAAACTATACAATTCTATTGGGTTTCAATTATTTTTGACTAAAATATGGAAAGATGCTTTAGTGGGAAAACCCTAGGTTTGTGTGCACTGTGAATCATATGATCCCAGGGGGTGGCCCTTATTTTTTAAAATGGCAGTTTTCTATTTAAGATTACCCAATGGCACATACTACTAAAAAAAGTATATTATTATGAAAATGGTTTATTTACACGAAGCAGGAGGGTTTTATATATGAGCTGTTTTATGCAATATATTTTTATAGAGACCTACAGTACATTGTTCGGGGGGTTATAGTTTTCCTTTAAAGGCTGCAATAAAATGAAGCATTTATAGTCACCAGCAGACCCCGCAGGGATAAAGTGGGGCCCGGACCACATGGTCTGTTTCCTCTATAGTATTATAATCCCCCTCCCTGCAGCTTTCTTTTTCGATAAATTGGTGCTCTCTCACCTCCACGAGCATGCGAGTGGCGGGGGTTTTGAGCATGAGTCCCTTTGCGCGCAGGGTCCTCCGAATATTTTTCTGGAGGGGGGATGCGGCACGCTGTTGTTACGCCCCTGTTTATAGTCTCTTTGATTACCTCTAGTTCTCATTTAATTACTTTTTTTCACAAAATTCTTAAAGTGGTAGTTCATCTCTAAATGTGCTTTTAATTTCACATATACAGTGGTTTTCTGAGACAATTCTGAGTCGAGTCTCTAGCCATATTTTGGCTGACCAGGTCCATGAAACTTGTAAATCCTCATTGACTACCGCTGGTCCCACAACTGTCCAACACAACAGCTTAATTGATTTGTGTTAACCAAAGATGTCATATCAAGGTTGAACATGAGGACCATGGTGAAAAAAGAAAAACTTTGTCTAAATTAAAGGGATCCTGTCATTGGAAAACATGTTTTTTTCAAAATGAATCAGTTTATAGTGCTACTCCAGCAGAATTCTGCACTTAAATCCATTTCTCAAAAGAGCAAACAGATTTTTTTATATTCAATTTTGAAATCTGACATGGGGCTAGACATTTTGTCAATTTCCCAGCTGCCCCTGGTCATGTGCCTGCACTTTAGGAGAGAAATGCTTTCTGGCAGGCTGCTGGTTTTCCTTCTCAATGTAACTGAATGTGTCTCAGTGGGACATGGGTTTTTACTATTGAGTGTTGTTCTTAGATCTACCAGGCAGCTGTTATCTTGTGTTAGGGAGCTGTTATTTGGTTACCTTCCCATTGTTCTTTTGTTTGGCTGCTGGTGGGAAAGGGAGGTGGGTGATATCACTCCAATTTGCAGTACAGCAGTAAAGAGTGATTGAAGGTTATCAGAGCACAAGTCACATGACTTGGGGCAGCTGGGAAATTGACAAAATGTCTAGCCCCATGTCAGATTTCAAAATTGAATATAAAAAAAATCTGTTTGCTCTTTTGAGAAATGGATTTCAGCGCAAAATTCTGCTGGAGCAGCACTGTTATCCGATTCTTTTTGAAAAAAATGTTTTTTCCCATGACAGTGTCCCTTTAAGTATAGCATTTCAATGTAGTACACGGGTTTATCTAACAGTTCCCTGGAAACTTGAGACAAACAGAAACATATACAGTACTGAGAAGCAGATATCACCCACACTAATTACATGGTGTTACTTCCTAATTATGTTTTATATTCTCTTAGAAACTCTTTTTTTGTTGAAAGAGAAACCTCTGCCATCAGACAGCCTTTAAAATGTGCCTTGGAATGTGCCGACAGCAAATAGGTTAATTATAGTGGGTAATAGTTACTCTGTGTCTCCAATGTACGATGGTGCTGAATGCATGACGGATTAATCTAAACCCATTTCTTTTCTGTCCTACCTCAATGCGTACATTAAAGATAGGGGATTTATGGAACAAAATAACTCAGTACTGTTTTGTCCCAAATGGAGGAATCTCATATTACCCTTCCCACTTGATCTACCCCTAAAGAACACCTACTACTGGCAACATCCTACTTTGCGCACCTTTTAGTTTACAAACAATATTTATCAGAGCAATGGTTCCTTGTGGGAGAATGGCTATTTGCCTAGATACACCCTATTGCCCATTTTGAAGCTAGGGTCCAAATTACACTAGCAATCATACACTGATTTGCATAAGAGACCGGAATATTAATAGGATAGGGCCTGAACAGACAGATGAGTTATAAAAAAAAAAAAGCAACAACGGTAGCCTTAAAGCTGGAAAGAGTCAGAAGAAGAAGGCAAATAATTAAAAAACTATAAAAATAAAAAAGTTGCTTAGTATAAGCCATTCTATAGAATAGTAAAATTTAACCACCCCTTTAAAAGGTGCTCCTTGCACTTTTGTATAGTCGCACTGGGTGCTGCCTTGTCCTTCCAGCCTCCTGTTCCAAATCAGTGCATTTGCATCTATTGAAGCAGGGTGAATTGCACTTGTCATATTTAAGAGGCTCCATGCACGCCACATATTTGTACAACATTCATTAAGTAGAAGTGTCTGTATGTATAAGCCAAAACCAGAGCAATGTACTTCATGACTGTTTAAGACAAGTGTTAAATAAAGGGGTAGTTCATCTTACTTGTAGTATGTTATATAGTATGTCCCATATTTAGCAATTTTGCAATTAGGCTTTTTTTAAATTACGTTTTAGGACTATTTCTCTTCTACCAAGTTTCAAATAGGGGCCACTGCCAACAGCAGCCAAAAACACATTACTCTGGAAGTATACAATGTTAGTGATACTTTTTTATTGCTTATCGTTCTATTCAAGTCCTCTTCTATTCATCTTCTTAATCTAAATTGGTACCTAGCAACCTGGTAGCTCCTGAAATTCCAATCTGGATAGCTAAGAAGAGACCAGGTAAGCATCTACAGGTGTGGGACCTGTTATCCAGAATGCTCTGGACCTGGGAATTACCGGATAATGGATCTTTGCATAATTTGGATCTTCATACCTTGAGTCTACTAGAAAATCATGTAGACATTTAAAGGAGATCTAAACCCTAAAAATGAATATGGCTAAAAATGCCATATGTTATATAGTGAACTTATTGCACCAGCCTAAAGTGTCAGCTTGTCAATAGCAGCAATGATCCAGGACTTCAAACTTGTCACAGGGGGTCACCATCTTGGAAAGTGTCTGTGACACTCACATGCTCAGTGGGCTCTGATTGGCTGTTGAGAAGCTAAGCTTAGGGGTCATCACTAATTATCCAACAGACAATGAGCTTCCCCTGTAATATAAGCTGATGCTACAGGTTTGCTGATTATTTAATTCTGATGCTAATTGCACTGGTTTCTGTGCTGCCATGTAGTAATTATCTGTATTAATTACTAATCAGCCTTATATTTATTTCTATTCTATGTGTACTGTATATTGTGAGTGGGTCCCTAAGTTCAGTAACTCACAGCAGCACAGAGCATATGCAGTGAATCAGCAGAAAAGTAGATGGGGAGCTACTGGGGCATCTTTGGAGACACAGATCTTTACTGCTAAAGGGCTGTGGTTGCCTTGGGCTGGTACATAAGCCCAAAACATAATATACAATATTTCTAGCTACTTCTTTAGTTAAGCTTTAGTTCTCCTTGTACATGTACGCATAGATCCATCTCTATCATACACCAGAGCCTTGAAATCGAAGGCAATTTTGGGTATCTGGAGTCTCCAGAAATTCTGACTCCTAATAACTTTAAATTGCAATAAAAAATACTATACGCAATGTCCTATTTCACCGATAATAGTCATAATAAAGTATTTCTCTGCTGTAAGAATACATCCCAGTGTGTACCTGTTTCACTAATGTGACCCCCTAGTGTGCTGAACTATTATGCAAACTGACATTCATACATTATTTAATCAGGAGTAGACAAGTACTAAAAATAATCAAATCAGATTTAAAAGGCACCTGTTAGGTAAAAATGTTATCCTCAACCATAGGTGCGGGCTAATAGAGCCCACATTCCGGGTTGGGGGATATAGTAGTTTTTTTTTTTTGCCCCCCGACAGCGCTATGCTCCCAGTGCAAGCAGCCATGTCCCGTCACTCGAATGTGCATAATAAAAATGTACCACGAATTGCTCATTATGCACATGCGCCCGACATCACATGCACGTTATGTGCATGCGAGTGACACAACATCGTATTTGATAGTTTTTTCCCCCCAAAAAAACTCAGCTTTTTCAAAGTCAACCAATTGACTCCAAATAGGTTCTAGGAGGTCTCCCATAGGCTAAAACAGCAATTTTGCAGGTTTCAGAGTGGTTGAAGTCGAATTTTTAAAGAGACAGTACAATTTCGATATTCGAATTTTCAAATTTTTTTTAGTCGAATAAACAAAAAATAGCTCGAAATTGTAATTGTTTTTCAGTCGAAAATTCACCTCGACCTTTGATAAATCTGCCCCTGAGTGTCAAACATAGCAGTTAGGCAGTTGTCTTTTTTTCAACTTAACTTACTAGGTTACTATGTTATATATTGCTTTAAAGGGATACTGTCATGGGAAAAAAAATTTTTTTCAAAATGAATCAGTTAATAGTGCTGCTCTAGCAGAATTCTGCACTGAAACCCATTTCTCAAAAGAGCAAACAGATTTTTTTATAGTCAATTTTGAAATCTGACATGGGGCTAGACATATTGTCAATTTCCCAGCTGCCCCTGGTCATGTCACTTGTGCCTGCACTTTAGGAGAGAAATGCTTTCTGGCAGGCTGCTGTTTTTTCTTCTCAATGTAACTGAATGTGTCTCAGTGGGACATGGGTTTTTACTATTGAGTGTTGTTGTTAGATCTACCAGGCAGCTGTTATCTTGTGTTAGGGAGCTGCTATCTGGTTACCTTCCCATTGTTCTTTTGTTTCGCTGCTGGGGGGAAAAAGGGAGGGGGTGATATCACTCCAACTTGCAGTACAGCAGTAAAGAGTGATTGAAGTTTATCAGAGCACAAGTCACATGACTTGGGGCAGCTGGGAAATTGACAATATGTCTAGACCCATGTCAGATTTCAAAATTGAATATAAAAAAATCTGTTTGCTCTTTTGAGAAATGGATTTCAGTGCAGAATTCTGCTGGAGCAGCACTATTAACTGATTCATTTTGGAAAAAAATTTTTTTCCCATGACAGTATCCCTTTAACACTTTCCTCCTGTTGCAGAAACCTAGTCCAATTTGAAGCTCTGTGCCCGAAACATGTCGTGCACTGGTTTTGAATAAATGAATCACTAATCAGCAATTGGTTCTCCAGAGTCTATTCTTTATATTGTCCAATTTGAAGCTGTAGCATTCACAACTACTCTCTGCCCACAGTCCTTCAGGCAGTTATATATTCTTGTACACAGTAGCGTCACTAGAGGGGGGCGGGCCCTGGTGCGTGACACGCAGCCGGGCCCCGCCCCCTCCGTACGGCCGCATTTTCAGTGGCGCACGGGCTGCCCTGAGGGGGTGCGGGCCCTGGCCCTCTCGCACCCCCCGCTCGTTCCGCCACTGCTTGTACAAATAACTCCACCAATACCAACAGAGGTTTGCATCCAAACAATTATTTTTATAGTACAGATATGGGATCTGTTATGAGGAAACCCGTTATCCAGAAAGCTTTGAATTACGGCCGTCTCCCATAGACTCCATTTTAAGCAAATAATCCAAATTTTTAAAAAATGATTTCCTTTTTCTCTGTAATAATAAAACAGTACCTTGTACTTGATATAAACTATGATATAATTAATCCTTACTGGATCATGTTTACATGATCGTCTAATATACTTATGGTATGAAGATCCAAATTAGAGTAAGATCTGTTATCTGGAAAACCCCCAGGTCCCGAGCATTCTGGATAATGGGTCCCACACCTGTATTAGGTAAAAAATCTTGGCAAAATCTGAGAAGGCCATATATACTGCAACATCAGTTGCCAATTTTCAACTTTAGAAAAAAATCCAACAAATATCCTTATCAAACGACCACATTTTTTCATGCAAACCTATATATACATCAGCTTTCTTTCAATTCACTGCTTCCATACCTGTTTTAGAGAGAAAATGAATGACATAAAAGCAAAGTACTTGTGGGTGTACGCCTTCAATGGGTCATGCACACATTAACTTTGCTTAAAGGGGACCCATCTCCAAAAAAAATAATTCCAAATCCTATTTTATTACGTTAATGAACTTTAATTACACTATATAAATTATTTGAATCTTTTTTCCTTCAGTCTGGGAATTCATAATTATAACAAGCAGGCAGGAGCCATTTTGTGGACACTGTTATTAAGACAATCCTTGTATCATCAATATTATTATCTAGTGACTCTCTGAGAAACATATAACCTATAACACTGGTGCTTTTTCAAATCTTTCAAGCCACCAATATTTTTTAATGGGGGGCCCTGACCACCAATATCTTTTTATTTTTTATTAACATGTGGGAACCCTAGCCACCAATATTTTTTTTGTTTTTTTTACTGTGGGGAGGGCTGACCTGTAGGTGGGCGCAGCCCAGGGGGCCCAGGAAATGTTGTTGTATGGGGCCCTGCGATTTCTGATGGCGGTCCTTCAGTAAGAACATGACACACAGGTATTTGGGGAATTGTCCTCTCCATTACCCCATAGGATTTCTGACTCCCCCAAGTTTCCTCTCCTAGTGCTGAAACTCTACATGTCCCCCATTACTTCCCAGAGAAACAGTCAGATGTCGGTGAATGTCTGTCAGACCCCTTCGCTGTGTGAGACTCTCTCATGATCCCCTTGAGTTGGGAGCGCTCTCTGATACTGTCTCACTCCTCAGTGTGTCACTGGACTCGAGTCTCTTGCCCCTCCCCTGTGCACGCACCGCCCTCCCCTATGTGTCTCCTAGCCCCTCCCCTCTCGCTGCTGTCTCTCTCTCACACGCTCCTCCCCCTCCCTACAGATGGCTGCTGCTCTCCTCCTCCCTCTCTGCTCTGTTTTCCCTTGATGCAAATTGAGCCCGGGCATTAGGGACCCCCTGGATACCCGGAAAGATGGCGCCTGCTGGCTGCCCCTGGGATGTGTCAGGTAAGAGACACCCCTTTGCGTCTGTTTGTGCTGCCGCTGGGCACAGGGTGGGCATGGGGGAAGGAAGGGGGACCACCTTGCACACAAATAGCCCGTGGGTGCCGAGGTGCTTCGTGCAGGGCGGCATGTTGTGTATAGAGGGTGTGAGTCTGTGCGGCCGCTGTGCTTCTGTCGCTCTGTTTGTCCAGGTGACACCCACCCCCGCGCCAATTCCGCGCCTTCCCAGGATGCCCCGCGCCTACACTATGTCCATTGCTGCTGTCACCTGCTCGGGGCTCTAACACCTGTGTCTGTACTAACATGTAGGTAACAACGTGCTGCCATGTGACTCTGGGGAAGTGCGCGACTTCTGTGCTACTCCCCGGGCCCTGCCTCACTAGCTCCTCTCAGATTTGCCTTCCAGGAAACGGCCTTGCTCCTGTCAATAACATGAACTGCTCCTGTAGGGGAACTACAACTCTCAGCCTCCCTCCTACTGGAACTAATAGTTCCCATTGGAATAGGAGACAATTCTGCAGTCTGTTCTTATCCAGGTGACAAACGTGTCCTGAGCCCCATTGGAATTTATAGTTACCCCCCCCTGGGCTCCACCAAAAGTGATTTAATGAAGGGGTGTCTGGTGGGGTTCCTAGAGAATCCATATGACTGCACATGGGGGATGTGAGGGCAATACCATTTGCAGGAGGGAAGGGGATTCCCTGGAGCTGGATACTAATTAATAGTGATAATGAATGTGGGAGCTGCTCAGCCAATGAGGAGTTTGTTTTATTTTCTCCTATAAAAATAACACTTCAGTTTAGGGCTGCCACCGGCTTTGACCCGAACAGTCCTGTTTTTCTGAGGCCTGTTCTGGTCTCCGCTTTCTGTTCGGTTTTCAGCCTTGTGAAACCCGAACAAAAATCTGGCTTACTCATCAGGCAGAATAGAAATAGAGATAGGGCGGCCACCCCTGTGCTTTTGAACTGGATATCTCGGCTTTTCGAAAACTTTGTCCAGATTAAAACATTCGGAAAACTGAACAGAAATCAAACGATTTGCTTCTACGTGATGCATTAACATTGCCCCGTGTCATAACTCCACTGACATCATTGTGCTTTCCTCTGATGTCATCAAGTCCACCCCAACATCACTGCCCCACCCCCAATGCTATCTGCCCCGCCTCCTTAGTTCAGTTTTAGGTAAAGGTGGCAACCCTACTTCAGCTAGACCTGGGGGCAGATTTACTAAAGAGCGAAGTGGCAAACGCTGGCGACAGGCGGCAATTCTCTAGCGAAAGAGACATGTGCTAGCGCTCATTCGCACTCTATCACCAGGCGACAATTTGCTCTGGTGAATGGACTTTACTCCGCAAATTCACTAAAATGCGGATTTTACTGAACGTTACCTCTTTCGCCAGAATTGCCTTCGCCAGCTCAGACCAGACAAAGTGCATTGGAGTGCATAGATCTTCCTCAATCTTCTGTTACTTACATCATATTCTGTGAGTGGAAAAAGCATCAAAGTATAAAAAACGCTGGCGTCTTTTACTTTTTTCAGAGTGATAGCCTGCAAAAGTCTTAAAAATTTTTTTTGGGTAACCGGGTTCCCCCAATACATTTTCTAAAATATGGAATATTAACTTTATAGTGGGCACATGTGTAGGGCATTATAACAACACTATTGTCTTTATTAAAGGGATACTGTCATGGGAAAAAACATTTTTTTCAAAATAAATCGGTTAATAGTGCTGCTCCAGCAGAATTTAGCGCTAAAATCCATTTCGCAAAAGAGCAAACAGATTTTTTTATATTCAATTTTGAAATCTGACATGGGGCTAGACATATTGTCAGTTTCCCAGCTGCTCCAAGTCATGTGACTTGTGCTCTGATAAACTTCAATCACTCTTTACTGCTGTACTGCAAGTTGGAGTGATATCACCCCCTCCCTTCCCCCCCCCAGCAGCCAAACAAAAGAACAATGGGAAGGTAACCAGATAACAGCTCCCTAACACAAGATAACAGCTGCCTGGTAGATCAACTCAATAGTAAAAACTCCTGTACCACTGAGACACATTCAGTTACATTGAGAAGGAAAAACAGCAGCCTGCCAGAAAGCATTTCTCTCCTGAAGTGCAGGCACAAGTCACATGACTAGGGGCAGCTGGGAAAATGACAAAATATCTAGCCCCATGTCAGATTTCAAAATTGAATATAAAAAAATCTGTTTGCTCTTTTGAGAAATGGATTTCAGTGCTAAATTCTGCTGGCGCAGCACTATTAACTGATGCGTTTTGAAAAAAACATGTTTTCCGATGACAGGATCCCTTTAAGGTTCCCTGGACATGTTTAATTAACAGTGGAAATGTAATGTATTTGCTGCAACATATAACATAAAGACGTTCATTCAACTTTAAATTTCCCGCTGTATGCAAATTAACCTGAGCGCAAGACCTCCAGTAAAGTCGTGCTAGGCAGAAATGAACGCTAGCGCATCTTCGCTTTGAATTGCTCACATTGCCGAAGTAACTTTGGCCAAAAGTTGCCAGCGCCCACGCAAAACTCCGTATGAAGTGGTCGCTGGCGACTTTTCACCGGTTAGTGAATCTGCCCCCTGGTATCTTCCAACTAGTGGATGCTGGGATTTGTAACTCTCTGAAGTGTAGTTAGCCGGTTATTTATTATATCTGCAGATAATGTTTACATTTTACATCAAATTCTCAGGAGCTCCTGAATAGGCTTGGGGACGTGTCCACATCTGCCCCCCTCCTACACTTCCTAGAGAGGGGTCCCACTGTTCCCCAAATTGTAGCAGAGCCAGAAAACAAACACAATGTAATTATCATCATCATTAGCATCATGATGTAATGATCATTAGGATCATGATAATTAACCGGGTGCCTGTTCATGGAGTAGGAACGTTTGGCGTACTGTGACTTGCCACCCCCTGGCATTCTATTTGTGGGATACTGTGTTGCGCCAGTTAATGATTACAGTTTATAGAAGATCTGACTGTAAGCTCCATGGGACAGAGTTTGACTTGATTCTTTTATTAGCTCTCTCATTTTGGTGATTACACTACGATACATCATCGGTGTCTTTTTTTTTTGCTTTACTAACTTGCCAGCTCTTACTGTGTTATATAGATTGTATTAAAGTTCAGCTCCACATACTTGATACCACTATGGAGATACAATGCTATACCCATAGGAACACTTATATTTTGCCTTCACTGTTTTAGTTACCACATATTAGTCATTTGAATCCAGTGTTGTGTTAATAAGGAGAACTGACCTGAGGAATGAATGCGTGATCACATAGCAGTGACTGGCAAAACAATATTTTAAAATTTAGAAGGGATTCTTCAACCTGTTCTTTTCCATATTTTGCTACACTGTAACGTTAGGCTTTTAGGGTATGCAGGGAGTTGTAGTTCAGCCACAGAGGAAGTTATTAATGGCTCCAGTACTTTAAAAGAACTTGTGTGTTTAGCCCGATTAAAGGAACAGTAAGACCAAAAAAATAAGAGTATTTCAAAGTAATGAAAATATAATGTACTGTTGCCCTGTACTGGTACAACTGGTGTGTTTGCTTCAGAAACACTACTATAGTTTATATAAACAAGCTGCTGTGTAGCTATGGGGCAGCCATTCAAGCACAGGATACACAGTAGATAACAGATACGTTCTGAAGAATCCCATTGTATACTACAGAGCTTATCTGTTATCTGCTGTGTTTCCTGTGCCTTTTCTACTTTTTCAGCCTTGAATGGCTGCCGCCTTTTTTATATATATACTATAGTAGAACTTATCTGTTATCTACTGTGTATCTGTGTATCCTGTGCTTGAATGGCTGCCCCCATGGCTACACAGCAGCTTGTTTATATAAACTGTAGTAGTACTTATCTGTTATCTAATGTGTATCCTGTGCTTGAATGGCTGCCCCCATGGCTACACAGCAGCTTGTTTATATACACTATAGCAGTACTTATCTGTTATTTACTGTGTATCCTGTGCTTGAATGGCTTCCCCGTGGCTACACAGCAGCTTGTTTATATAAACTATAGTAGTACTTATCTGTTATCTAATGTGTATCCTGTGCTTGAAAGGCTGCCCCCATGGCTACACAGCAGCTTGTTTATATACACTATAGCAGTACTTATCTGTTATCTACTGTGTATCCTGTGCTTGAATGGCTGCCCCCAATGCTACACATCAGCTTGTTTATATAAACTATAGTAGTACTTATCTGTTATCTACTGTGTATCCTGTGCTTGAATGGCTGCCCTCATGGCTACACAACAGCTTGTTTATATAAACTATAGTAGAGTTTCTGAAGCAGTTTTACAAGTGCAGGGCAACACTACATTATATTTCTATTACTTAAACTTTTTCAGTCTTACTGTTCCTTTAAGTGGAAAGGCTTCCCATTTTAGCGATTCAGTTATTATCTTTAGAATAAGCGATTTAGGAACCAGTGATACGCCATAAAGCAATTCATCCTCTGACAATCCCTAGGAAGATGCTGCTGCGACGACTCCAAATAATGAGCCTCGGTATGATTGAATGAATGGGTTTTACTGTATTGATGAATGTTTAATAGCGGGTGAGGTGCCATGTTCAGGAGTCGAGTACGGTGAGCACAATTCCTCCCACATCCATAATCTGCCTCTCGTTACTACACCCGACACATTGTTGTCTGACTAACAACTGTCAGACTGAGTCTCCCCCCGGAACCCTAAAGTGATTGTTTATAAAGCAATGTATTAGAAGGCTTTATAACTGTTTGACAGGGGGATTCTTGAACAGCTGACACTAAAGGGTTGAGGGAGGTCTGGTTTACCCTGCCATGTAGTTTATACAGCCGAAATGAAATCGCTTTATTGGAAAAACCTTGTGACTTGTATGGCAGTGACAGTAATTAGCATTTCTGATATGAGGCAAGATTGTTAAAGGGGAAATGTCATGAAAATGAACATTTAATATAAACTTCAGCATACTGAAATAAGAAACTTTCTAAATACAATCAATTAAATCGTTTCTGAAATAATTAAGTTTATGTTCACTATCCCCCCCTCAGCATCTGTTTCTCTTCATTCTGTCTTCATGCAGCAGTTGGGTTTCAGATATTTATTGACAGTTAGATCCAACATATCTTTAAAGGGGGTCTTCCATTCCTAGCAGATGTATTAGAGCTCACTCACATCACTGATTCCAGTACATGTAAAATCTAACAACATAACTGCCTTTTGCACAAATTCTGCATGTAGAGAGACAAGATGTCTGGTGATTTTAATATAGTGAGCTCTAATACATCTTCTAGGCAAAAGGAGCCCCCTATAGGATATATTGGATCTAACTGTCAATGAATATCTGACACCCAACTGCTGAATGAAGACAGAATGAAGAGAAACAGATGCTGAGAGAGCAATACTGAAGAATAACTCGATTATTTCAGAAACGGTACAGCATTTTTAATTGATTGTATTTAGAAAGTTTCTTATTTCAGTATAATGAAGCTAATATTAAATTTTCATTTTCATTATAGTTCCCCTTTAATAAACCTTTTACGGCCAGCACATTGTTCCAATACAGATGAGTACATGTGGCTTAGGGGAATAGCATAATTTAATTATCAGCTGAAAAAAATAAAGCACGGATTAGCTACACACCGAAGCATTACTTTACCGGGGGCCTTTGGTTGTTGGGAAATGACGGAATTTTTAGTTCAAAACTGTTGGTGTTTAACATCTCTGCCTTAGGGCGTCCTTGGAATGAATCTGCTACTCTGACAGGTCAGTTCTGTGCTGTAGATTCAGTAGGGACATTACAGCAGAGAGTTGAATAAATGACATTCACATATGTACAGCGTACTAAAATGATGTAGCAGAAACAACAGCAAATTTGAAACTCCAAGTTTTATTTATATAAAAGTCACACACTGCATGGCAAATTAGCAAATCAATTAAATGCAAGGTATGTAAGTAGAGAGAAACCAGTGCAACCTGTCACATTTAATTAAAATGCCTTTAAATTACCTTTCGGTATGTTATAGATGGACCATTTCTAAGTAACTTTTCAGTTGGTCTTCATTATTTATTTTGAAAGTAGGGATGCACCAAATCCAGGATTTGGACATGATTCTTCCTTTTTCAGCAGGATTCGGATTTGTCCGAATGCAAGAGGGTTATTTATTGAAGTATGAATGCCAAAAACTTGAAAAAATCAAGTTTTTTTTACTATAAAATCCGAATTTTTAGTGAAAAAAAACCAAGAATGTTTTGGGATTCATTATACTGTACCCCTAGGATGGAAAAGTCAGAATCTGAAAATCTGGCATCTCAGACCTGCCAAGGTTGTATATAAGTCAATGGAAGTGGTCCCGAAAATATCTTTATCTTTGCTTGGTTTCGTGCAATAATCCAAAGATTTCATGGTTTTTGGCCAAATATCAAGCGGAAAATGCGACCAATTAGAATTTTTCACGATTTGTTTGTTTTTTTCCCCACACAGGACATTTTCAGGAAAATGTATTGATAAAAATTACAGCAATTGCAAACGGGAGAGCTACTGAAAAACCACAAATGAAATAATAAAAAAATGATAACCAACTGCAATTTTTCTCAAAATATCACTCTCTACATCATACTAAGGGGCAGATTCATCAAGGGTCGAACTAAAAATTCTAATTTTTAAATTGGAATTTCGAGTTTATTTTAGTGTAATTTAGACTAGGGAAAAGTCCAAATTTGATTTTTGAAAATTTAGGGAAAAATGTTTTGATAAATAAGCGAAAATAACCCGTGCGGATTTGGTCTGGGAAGATTTCAGAAATTAATGAGATATTTTTAGATTTTGATAAATAGCCCCCCAAGACGCTGGCTGAACCGAATCCAAAAAAAATCACGTGACTTTTCTTCACACAAACAAGGAAGTCAAAGGTTTTTAAACCACACGCCCGATGCAGTTAATGCAAATTATGGTTTGGATTCAGTTTGTTATTTGGCTGAATCTTTCACAAAGGATTCGGGGTTTGGCCAGATCCTAAAATAGTAGATTCAGTGCACCTATTTGAAGGTTTTAAAAAACATTATTAGCTGTTTTTTTCTGCTGTTTTCCAGGCCACAATTATATTTACTTTTGTATTATCCATCCTGTTCTGGTTCCATTATGACGTCTGCAAGGTTGTACAGTAATTAAACTCGAGCAACTGATGATAGTGATAAAAATGCATAATTACAAGAAAAACAAAAAATAAGAATCCTCCATGTGTGAACTATGACTTCTGCATACATGGGCTGTAGCTAGCCAGATTGATATTCTCTCTGCCTGTGTAAAATGCTGGTAGAGAAATGTGTGTAGGATCAGACTGGGGGCCCGGGGCCACCAGGGCCCCTGCTTCAGGGCCCTCCAGCCCCCCGAGCTGAAACCCCCTTCAGCCCTCCCCCCCATGCATATCTTTTTCTTCTAGTTCTTTGTGCTGGTTGTGTGTGCATGGACTTTATACTTAGGGGTGGTTCACCTTTGAAGTAATTTTTAGTATATTATAGAATATCCAGTTCCTAGCAACTTTGTAATTGGTCTTCATTATTTATATCTTATAGTTTTTGAGTTATTTGCTTTTTTTCTTCTGACTCTTTCCAGCTTTCAAATGAGGGGTCACTGACCCTGCCTAAAAAAATGCTCTGTAAGGCTACATATTATTGTTATAATACTTTTTATTTCTTGTCTTTCTATTCAGACCCTTTCCTATTCATATTCCAGTCTCTTAATCAAATCAGCGCATGGTTGCTAGGGTAATTTGGACCCTAGCAACCAGATTATGGAAATTGCCAATGGGAAAGCTGCTGAATAAAAATCTAAATAACTGAAAAACCATAAAAAATAAAAAATGAAAACCAATTGCAAACTGTCTCAGAATATCACCCTCTATATCATACTAAAAGTTAACTCAAAGGTGAGGAACCCCTTTAAAGCAGACAAGGTATTTTTGGTGTCTTGATCGCTGTATGCATGGAAAAATGAGGAGTGTTTTAAGGCAAATGCTACAAACAAGGGCTGATTTACTAAAATTGGGTATTCTATTTTTTTCATTAATTGTGGTTTTTCTCATGTTGTTTTTATTTCTCTAAAAATTATAGATTTATTAAGTGTAAAAACACTAAAAACTCTAATACAAAACGTCTCCAAGTAAAAGTAGTTGAGGTCCTATTGAAGTCAGATTTTTTCCGCTAGTAATTATCTCAAAAAAAGTGTTTTTTGAGGTTTTAGAGAAATTTGTATTTTTTTAGCACATCGTTCAGCCTTTTTTTCCATTTGTACTTTTTTTAAATCGGATCTTATCCGTGATTTTAGAGAAATAGCGTTTAATCGTGGTTTCAAAAAGCTGTAAAACTACTTAAATTCGTCCTCTAATAAATGGGTCTCATACAGTGCCAGCACTGGTATTTTTATGGCTTTTCCATTGGCATCATTGGGCCCAATGATCAGAAGACAATGATGAAAATGTATCAGGATTTTCAAGCTGTTGGGTTTGCCCATACTTATTCTGTTGGCAGCTTTTGATGGCCTGTGTATGGCCACCTTTACCTACACATTGGTCCTAACTTGTCTGTATGGTCAGAACTTAAATAGACTGTGAACTAGAATTCTGTTACATGTGCTAGTATTAAAAGAAGATCTAAACCTAAAAATGAAAATGGCTAAAAATGTCATAATTTATATACTAAACTTATTGCACCGGCCTAAAGTTTCAGCTTGTCAATAGCAGCAATGATCCAGGACTTCAAACTTGTCACAGGGGGTCACCATCTTGGAAAGTGTCTGTGACACTCACATGCTCAGTGGGCTCTGATTGGCTGTTGAGAAGCTAAGCTTAGGGGTCATCACTAATTATCCAACAGACAATGAGCTTCCCCTGTAATATAAGCTGATGCTACAGGTTTGCTGATTATTTAATTCTGATGCTAATTGCACTGGTTTCTGTGCTGCCATGTAGTAATTATCTGTATTAATTACTAATCAGCCTTATATTTATTTCTATTCTATGTGTACTGTATATTGTGAGTGGGTCCCTAAGTTCAGTAACTCACAGCAGCACAGAGCATATGCAGTGAATCAGCAGAAAAGTAGATGGGGAGCTACTGGGGCATCTTTGGAGACACAGATCTTTACTGCTAAAGGGCTGTGGTTGCCTTGGGCTGGTACAGAAGGCCAAAACATAACGTACGTTAGGAGTAAGTATAAACCTTCATGTTTCACTGATTTAAAAGTGCTTTATTTTCCATGTATCTAGCCGTGTCTGCTTTATCAAGGTGTAATAAATCTTCCTTTTCTATCTGCCCAGAACTGATTTAAAATGACAGCAGACTGCCAGTTGTATATAATGTTGCAGTGGCACCTGTCTGTAAAGTTTCAATAAACTGAGATACCCTTTGTTATCCCTAATTACCTTGCCATTGATTGGGTGACAGAGGGCAATAGAAGATCCAGTAAAACATTTTAAGGGAAGTAATGAATTGCTTCCTGAATTCATCGTCTCTGATCAGATTCCAGTGACGCATCAGCATATTCCGGGAAACACTTTCATTGGAGGGAACTGACACCGAAGGGCATTCTGCCCTTATGTACTCGGCCATTCTGCCCTTATGTACTCGCCCATTCTGCCCTTATGTACTCGCCCATTCTGCCCTTATGTACTCGCCCATTCTGCCCTTATGTACTCGCCCATTCTGCCCTTATGTACTCGGCCATTCACACTTCCTCGGATCAGGCATGAGACTCTGAGCTGCCCACACAGGGAACTGATTTGCAAAGTGAACAAAATGAAACCGAATAGTCTGGCAAGTTCTATCCCCGTTTGTATAGGGAAATGAATGAGATAAAGCTCAGTGCAACCATTTCCTCTTTCTTTCACTCATGTGGATCCAGCGCCTCTTTTGTCTCTGTCATTTCAAAAACTTTCCTCTCTAGAAGATTCAGTTTACATAACTCCCAATTGTCCCGTTTTCAGAAGGACAGTCCCTCTTTTGACAGCTCAACCAGCCTCGTTTTTACTAGAAAGTCCCGATTTTCTCTGCACTGAACAGCCAGAAAAAGAAACAATGTTTCTAACTTAATTGACTTTTGGCAGAGAGCCCAGAACAGCCACAGCTGCAGATAAGATACTTTTGTAACAATTTCAAGATAAGCAAATAAGTAATTGTAACAATATAAGATAACAGGTCCCTTGGGAGATGTTAGACTCACAGCTTAAAGGGCAATTCACCTTCATTAGCAAAACTGTAATAACTAAAAAAAAAACACAGAAATATGTTTAAACTTTCATAACCTGACAAATTTTGTAAAATGAACATGGTAATTAGGGGGTGTGGTCACAAAAATGGGCGTGGTAAAGTTTTTGTTTTTTGTCCCTCTTTTTATTTGCAAAATGTTGGGAGGTATGAGTTTACCATAGGGTAATGTGAATTTCTTGGGGGTGGCGTCATCTTCTCTAAAAGAGATCTCCATCCTAAAACAGTTTTTTTGCATAATAAAAGAAAATATAATTCTATGCAACTTTCCAATATACATTAGTTTAAAACAGCAGTTTACAAGTTAGGTGTAAATGCATACCTCCCAAATGTCCCATTTTTCGCGGGACTGTCCCGATTATGACAGCTCAACCTGCAGTCCCGGATTGTTACTGTAAGCAAAGAAACAATTGTAACTATTTAAACGGGTGGTTCACCTTTAGGTTAACTTTTTGTATGTTATAGAATTGTTAATTCTATGCAATTGGCCTTCATTATTTATTTTTTTATAGTTTTTGAGTTATTTGCATTTTTCTTCTGACCCTTTCCAGCTTTCAAAAGGGGGGTCACTGACCCCATCTTAAAAAACAAATGCTCTGTAAGGCTACCAATGTATTGTTTTTGCTACTTTTTATTACTCATCTTTCTATTCAGGCCTCTACTATTCATATTCCAGTCTCTTACTCAAATGATTGCAAGGTTGCTAGGGGTATTTGGACCCTAGCAACCAGATTGCTGATACTGCGAACTGGAGAGCTGCTGAATAAAAAGCTAAATAACTCAAAAAATACAAATAATAAAAAATGAAAACCAATTGTCTCAGAATATCACTCTCTATATCATACTAAAAGTTATCTCAAGGGTGAACCATCCCTTTACAATAAGCAGGTCTCTTGGGGAAACTTTGACTTGCAGTTTAAAGGGCAATTCACCTTTATTAGCAAAACACATAAAACCTGAACCCTAAAAACCTCCAGAAATGTGTTCAAATTTTCTATAACCTGCCAAATTTTGTAAAAAGAATGTGGTATTTAGAAGGTGTGGCCATAAAATGGGCATGGTCCAAAAATTTTCCCCACGGCAAATGTTTTTGTCCCTCTTTCTGTTTTTCAAATGTTGGGAGGTTTGGTAAATGTCTGTTCTCTTCAAACAATGTAGCACAAGCCGTTTGTACTCCTGGTTCAAAACATGGGCCAAATCTTCTGAACTTGCCATTTGCAGCCGGTGAAGAGTTGCACTCAGGCATCTGGCTTGTACTTCAGCAGCAGCTGTTGGTCAGATGTTGGGCACCTCAGTTAGAATACGCTATTCGAGTAATTGTAAGGACCCAGCTAACTATATAAAATGTACATAATAGAAGCCAGTGTGGCGTGTCACTCCCACAGGGAATGCCGGAGTTCAGGTCACTTTCCTTTATGTCGGGGGAAATAAAGAAGCTGTGTTTGCTTGCACTGCTGACAGCAGATTTGCATTTGGAATGAAGTGGCTCCACTGCGTGTGTTTGCCATATCGCTGCCATCTGCTTTACCTGGCAAGTGCTAAAGGGGGATTTTCTCTGTGTTAGCAGCAGAATGGAATTTCTCTCAAACACTGTGTATTCAATGACGAGGAGTCTTATGTGAGTTTGTATAGGCCAGCACACAAGGAGACGGTACTAGAAGTAGTTATTCACCTGTGGGAATAGAAGGTGGCGGGCTGTCGATTGGAAAAATTTAGAGGCAGGCTCAGTGTTATCAAATCAAGGGAGCCCTGTGTTTAATTCTTGTCTGCCCCCGGAGTCCCTTTGTTTTGTACATCTAAATAATGCACAGGCTAAGGCAGTGATCCCCAACCAGTAGCTCATGAGCAACATGTTGCTCTCCAACCCCTTGGATGTTGCTCTCAGTGTCCTCAAAGCAGGTGCTTATTTTTAAATTCCAGGCTAGGAAGCACATTTTAATTGCATAAAAACTAAGTATAGTGACTAGTAGAGCCTCTTGTAGGCTGCAAGTCCACATAGGGGCAACCAAATAGCCAATCACACCCCAAGGGACTTTTTCATGCTTGTGTTGCTCCCCAACTCTTTTTACATTTGAATGTGGCTCACGGGTAAAAAAGATTGGGGACCCCGGAGCTAAGGGGTGTTTCAGGGGACACCCAAAAGCTGCCCACTCAGTGTCTGCCCAGTATACAACACTGCCAAATAGATGAGGTGCTGCATGCAGAAAGGAGCCACAATTCTTTGCACTCTTTGTAGCTACAACCCCTGGGGCCACAAGCTGCTCATGAGGGATATTTGTAACCAGCATCTTTTTCACTTTTGCATATATTCCCTTCCTCTACTATTCCATCCAGTACCACTCCTCTTTTTGTTCTGAAAACTGTGGCCCCTTGTCCTTTGCTCCGGCCATGCAAATATGTCAGACCTTTCAGCTGTCTCCTGCTCACTACTATTTACTACCGTGCAATCCCGTCACACTCAATCCTCCTCGGCCCTTAGCTGAAATTCCAGACACATTCTCCTGTACACAGGAATTCAGCATGCAGCCCTACTAACCTCACTTCTCATTTCCCCTCTCTGTCTCAATGCAAATAACTAGAACACTGCCCTCATACAGCGAAAAAGAATCTTAATTTAGTTTACTGTAGTTATCTATCTCTCGGATACACTGCACCTACATACACGTCCCTCCCATCTGTGCCCTGTTCCCCAGGCCTTAGAGCAGGGGGTCCCCAAACTTTTTTTTACCAGTGAGCCACATAAAAAGAGTTGGGGAGCAACACAAGCATGAAAAAGACCCTTAGGGTGCCAAATAAAGGCTGTGATCGGCTATTTAGTAGCCCCTATGTGGACTTGCAGCCTACAAATGGCTCTACTTGGCACTATACTTAGTTTTTATGCAATTAAAACTTGCTTCCAAGCCTGGAATTCAAAAATAAGCACCTGTTTTGAGGACCCTGAGAGCAACATCCAAGCGGTTGTAGTGCAACATGTTGCTCACGGGCTAATGGTTGGGGATCACTGCCTTGGAAGGTAAATGTAAGGGGAAGTCCATGCACAGTGCCCATTCCAACCCTACCAACCAAAACAGCTTATTTTCTAAAAGCTCCTCTTAATTCCTCTGGCACCAGGCCCAGGCATTTGCCTTTCAGGCAAATGCCCGGGGGGCTGCTCCATTTATGGTCCGGGGCCCAAAGCCGAATGAGAGCCGAAGCCAAATGGTAGCTGAAGCGGAAGTTGCCGAAAAGTGCTGAAGCCACAGATAACGAAGAAACTGCTATATCTCCTAAGGGGGAAAAGACCACCTGCCAAATTTTTAAGATAAGTATTCACTGATTTTTTTTTTTTAAACTTAAAAATTTTTTTTTTTTTTTTTTTAAAAAATTAAAAATTAACATTTTTAGTTTTAACTTTTATATGTTTTTTTTTTTTTTTTTTTTTTTTTTACTTTCATGTGTGACCCTGGCCACTAATGTCTATTTTTTTGCGTTATTGGAGGGCCCTGACCACCAATGTTTTGTTTTTTTTTTTACTTGTGGGTGGTGGGCCTGGCAGTCAATGTTGCACATTTATGTGGGGGCTGCTTTGAATTTTTTGCCAGGGCTTCCAGTCCAGCCCTGTCTGGCACAGTGATCTGATAGGATCACTGGATGGTCTGCCAAATCTTTTTCATATATTTGACCAGACATTCTGGCAGCATCAAAATAGGCCAAACTGGCCTATTACTAAAATAGGCCAAAGCTGTTCCTTTAAATACCTTTAATACCTTTATTTAGGTTCTGCTTATGAAAGCCAGAGGCTCAAAAAGGAAATGGTTAGACCTGGTACTTTATAAATAGGATTTCCCATAAACAACTGATTGGTGGTTTAGAACCCCCTTTGTTGGTATCTAAAAACTGCCAAGTGACAGGGTTCTGTGCTTTGAAGCAGCGTTTGTCCCTTTCTATTATATCTCCTGATGGCTCAGACTGTTGATACAATGTACGATAAGGCCTCTGGGGGACTCGAGGTGACCATACACTTAGAGATCTGCTCGTTTGTGGATTTCCCCCAATGAGTGGATCTCTCCCCTATATGCCCACATTGAAGTGGGCGATATCGGGCTGATCCGATCGTGGGCCCTAGGGCCCAACAATTGGGTCATAATCCAGGCAATATGGGCGGTCGGATCGTGGGACCACATCAATGAATAGATGCTGCCGCGATCCGATGGGATTTTTAACCCTGCTTGATCGACATCTGGCTGACATCAGGAAAGCCCGTCGGAGGGCCCCACTTGGTCTGTCAGCAGCTTTTATGGGCCCGTGTATGACCAGTTTAAGTACTTTTGCAACATTGTTTAAAAAGTAACAAGCAGGAGTTAAGGAAATTATATTTTCAATAGCAATTATTTTTACAAATGACGTTAGAAGCACAGAAAATGTTTTATATATGTATATTGGAAAGTTGCTTAGAATTATGTTTTCTTTTACTAGGCAAATTTTTATTTTGGGGTTGACTTGACACGCAGCTCCTATTGGAGTAACCCTGAGTGGCACAATTGTGAACACATTTTGGCCTGAAAATGCTCTGGGTGCACAACTTGTGCCATTACTACAGAAGAAGCAGACCCTGTGGCTGCCGGGGGGCCCAGGGGTATAGGGGGCCCTAAATAATGAGCAATTTCAACATATATTTGTAAAGAAGGACAACCTCTGGATATGTTGGGGACCCTAAAATGTATTTGTTGTGGGTCCCAGTAACATCTAGGTACACCACTGAACATATATAGTTGCATGACAAGTAGTGCACGTGCCGACTGGGTGGGCCTGTACATTTCTTGTGCCTGGCTTTCTTATCCCTGACAGCCCTACTGATGGGAACATGTTTGTGGCTACTGTATACAATGCATCTAATGGGATTTCAACTCCTCCTGACCTTCAGTGTGACCTCTGTGACCAAAGACCAACAGACTCAGCCTGAGATAAAGTGCCCATAACCGGTTCCTCCTCAGCTGGAAGAAAACAGCAATTAATATGATTGTGGCCTTTCCTGATAATTACGTGAACAATATCTGTCAACCCCTGCCTGTTTTCTTCTGACTTAAAGAGACATTACACTGGCCGAGTATTGATTTTTTATTGACACATATGGATTTTCTTGCTGTTTAAAACAATGGTACTTCCATGTCTGAGAAATGATCCTTTCAAATTGCTTTCATTGCTTAGTAAATCTTAGCGAGGAAAATAATGCACCATCATTGAATTAATACAACGCTAAGGGAAAATGTAATTGAAAGTACCTGTAAATAAGTTTTGCATCATATTTATTTTCTTTTATAAAAAATTAGGGATGTGTTTACTGCAAAGTGCAATGTTTTTTTTTTCCTATAATACAGCGGTTTCCCCAGAATTCTAGTTGTACAGATGTGCGATCCGTTATCTGGAAACCCGTTATCCAGAAAGTTACAAATTATTGAAAGGCTGTCTCCCATAAACATCATTTTATTCAGATAATCCAAATTTTGAAAAATGATTTCCTTTTTCTCTGTAATACTAAAACAGTACATTGTACTTGATCCCAACTAAAATATAATTAATCCTTATTGTAGGCAAAACCAGCCTATTGGGGTTATTTAATGTTTTCATGATTTTCTAGCAGTAGGTATGAAGATCCAAATGACAGAAAAATCTGTTATCCAGAAAATCCCAGGTCCCGAGCATTATGGATACAGGTCCCATACCCGTAGTACGATTCTTTAGGCAGCCATATTGCTCTCATATACCAGAACATCCTTTATATTCTCCACATGAATTTAATGGTGCACCTAGTAATCATGCTGCCCCATTCAGTTGACCGTAATGGTACCGGTTCTGAAGGAATAAATATGGCAGCCGCTTTCCTGTATACAGTAAATGTAAATATCCAGCAACTCTATTTTGTGCTCATGTCAGTTTATATTGCTGCAGCCATTACAGCTTCAGATAAGTCTGTTTAAACAGGAGCACTGCGTGATGCCATAAAAGCTGGCTCCCTCGTAAATCCTCAGGTTTGAATTGAGCACCGACGCTGGCATTTTTATCAGCCCTGTGTAATGGGCCAAAGTGTAAGGTGCCGCTAACCCTCTCCCGTCGCTTTAGTGCCACCAGGGATTCCTGTGAAAGCACACACAGCTTGTATAAACAGTGTATTATGAGGCATCCGGCAAAGCAAACAAAGAGCAGTGACAATCCGCTTGAAACCCTTGTTGTGCTTCTTTAATACCTAGCACTAGTAAACATCTGGGTTTGTGTAGTGACCTGCAGCTACTGTGCCGCTCCAAGGGGGTCAGTCACTGGAGAATCCAGAAAGAAATCTGCAGGGGGATTTCTGACACTCTACTACTTTCCAGACTGCAAATAGTTTAATACCAGTTAGGTTGAAGACACAGGGAGCTACTAGTAGCAGCTACTTGTACAAAATGCCAAAAATACCCGGCCAGAGACAATACTGAGCATTGCCTTTGCTTAAACACAGTGGGGGAAGTTTACTAAAGGGAGAATTGTGCACTTTGCATAACTTCATCAGACGTTATTTCGCAGTGCATACGCTTCAAAATGCAGAGAAAAAGGAAATCCGTTAAAATCAATTAGAATTATTATTATGAAGGCCGGTACTTTTTTCCAGAACAGAACGGAATCAAGTGCACACCTTTATACTAGGGATGCACCGAATCCACTATTTTGGAATCGGCCGAACCCCCAAATCCTTTATGAAGGATTTGGCCGAATACCGAACCGAAGCCTAAATTGCATATGCAAATTGGGGGTGAGAATCGAAAAACATTTTTTACTTCCTTTTTTTGTGACAAAAAGTCACACAATTTCCCTCTCCACCCCTAATTTGCATATGCAAATTAGGATTTGGTTCGGCCGGACAGAAGGATTCGGCCGAATCCGAATCCTGCTGAAAAAGGCAGAATCCTGAACCGAATCCTGGATTCGGTGCATCCCTACTTTATACCCATAGTTTGTGTGTGGATCCATGAAAATCTTGCTTCCCATAACTTGGAGCTTTCTGTATAATGGATTTCCAGATAAGGGACACCCTTCCCGTACTGCAAAGAAACATTAATTTATAAAGATCATAAAGGCTTATTTCAGCATTGAAATATGGAATGGTCAATTGCCTCTTCTCCCCTAAACATAAGGGGCCTTTTAGTTTAACAACATTTCAACTATTTGTAATTGCTGTTCCCCCTAATAAGAGTTCTTAGAACAAGTTATTGGGAGTTCTATCTTACATGTTATATAGTACAGGTATGGGACCTGTTATCCAGAGTGCCCGGGACCTGGGGTTTTCTGGATAACTGATCTTTTCTTAATTTGGATCTTTACACCTTGTCTGCTGGAAAATTGTGTAAACATTAAATAAACCTAATAGGCTGGTTTTGCTTCCCATAAGGATTAGTTATAACTTAGTTTGGATCAAGTACAAGCTACTGTTTTATTATTACAGAGAAAAATTAAATCATTTTTAAAAATCTGGATTATTTGTATAAAATGGAGTCTATGGCCTTTCTGTAATTCCGAGCTTTCTGGATAACGGGTCTCATACCTGTACAATGGTTAGTAAAATGCCATGTAGATAGTAATTATAATTAGATTTCTGCATGGTGCAAAGCCCAAGGTTTGGTATCTCCCGGCGTCCCCCCTAATGTACCGATCCACACCCGTGGTCACTTATACAGTGGGCTGCAGTGTTGAATTGTGGGGGGAGGGCACCCTGCATGAGTGGACCTCCCAGATCTCTTAGAAATAGAAACTTGAGCTATTTAAACATGTGAGTCGATCGCTTTGTGTCATGTTGGGCAAGAAAAAAAAAAGCTTATTTAACTGTAAATATAATAAAAGCAATAAAAGACGCCTTCCTTAAATAACTGCACTAAAAATAGCTGCGCTATTTTTGACATGTCTCAATTCTATGCATAACCTATATTTTATTTAATTATTTTGCTGCTACAAAAGCCAGTGTATGGGACTGAAGCCTGTTGTACATTAACAATGCTGCTAGCAATAAAATCCAGGCTGGCGTCATGTAAGTGCTTTTCTACAGTTTATGTGGACAATATGATTATCCTTCATTATATTTATATAGTGGTTTACTGCGACTGTTCATGTTTTTACCTGAGGAAGTAATGGGCATGTTTCAGTGCTCTGTCAGTGGATTTGACCTCAGTGATGATGTGTGGGTCACATGGGCAGCCCACATACTGTATAATCACTGGCCTCTGAAAGCCCGCCTTGTGCTTAGCAGGAAATTCAAGATGGCAGCCACTGCCTTTAGTGAAAGGATACATGAATTGAGTGGCAACTTGCCTTGTACAAGTCATTTTTGAACTTCTAAAAAATAGTGGTTGGTTAAGTGAGGGTTCTCTTAAAAAAAATACCCTTCTGAAAAATCATTAGTTCAACTACCTTACTCTAAACACTGCTGACAGGCTGCTGGTTGGATGCAGAGGAGCTTATACCTGTACCCCAACATTGAAACTTGGATAATCAAATCCAAAATAGCACGGTGAACCCCTCCCCCTTTTCATGGAAAACATGCACCAACCCAGGCTTTAAAATTATAGATTTTCCCAACTTTTTGGCGCTTCCAGTGTTTTATCCTTTAATTTGAAGTGAATGTTTGTGCACATCTCCGGTAGCAGCCATTTTGCTCTGGTTGCTCTGATGCATTACCCTCCATCCAGCAAGCAATACATTTGCAAAAGCTTTCTCCTTCATGTGAGTACACACACTTGTTAAGTGGTCATTATAATTTCCCTTTAGCTCCTTAGGGCTATTTGTCGTCCTCATGAAATCACCTCCCCGGTAAGCGACAAAGCTTCCAAAAATTGCCAGTAATTAAGAATAATGGTGATCACTGCATGTAAAACACTTTTCATGTGCTCATCTGAATTCTTCTTAATAACAAGATAATAAGATAACAAGTGGTGCATTGATTGGCTATACAGACTTTAGTCTTTCATGTGTGTATGTGTAATTTTCCATTAGAACAGCATGTTAGATGGGAGCCCTAAAACTGATTGTAGATCAAGTGGAACGTGATAGAAAAAATATGGGGCAGAAGAAAGACAAGAGGGAGGTAATGTAGGTATGGGGGTCTATTATCCATAATGTGCAGAACCTGGGGTTTTCAGGATAGGGAGTCTTTCCATAATCTGGATCTCCTAATCTTAAATCTGATAATAAAGACTTTAAGAGACTTTCAACCCAAAACAAAAGAAAACATAATTCTAAGCAACTTTGCAATATACATTCATAACGCATTTTCTATGGTTTTTATGTTATGTGTATATATGTATTGCTTTTGAAAACAGTGTTTGTCCCTTTCTATTCTCTGCCCTGATAGCTCAGACTGTTGATACAATTTAAGACAAGGCATCTGTTTAACAGACCCGTCTTTGCTGCTGGGGAACTAAGACTATGTGACATTGTTTAAAAAGTTACAGCCAGGAGTTAAGCAAATGTTGCTTTCAATAGCAATTGTTTTTACAAATAATCTTAAAGGAAAACTATACCCCCCGAATAATGTAGGTCTCTATAAAAAATATATTGCATAAAACAGCTCATGTGTAAAACCCTGCTTCATCTAAATAAACCATTTTCATAATAATATACTTTAGTACTGTGTGCCATTGGGTAATCGTAAATATAAAATTGCCATTTTAAAAAATAAGGGCCATCACCTGGGATCGTATGATTCATGGTGCACAAAATCAAACCATATATGTTAGGTCACATGAGCCAATTAACAGACAGAGTTGTGTCTTTTGCTTCCACACTTTTTCCTGTTACAGTTAGAGCTGCAGTATTTATGGTCAGGTGATCTCTGAGGCAGCACACAGACCATCACAAAATGGTGGTTCAAGGCAAGTGATGCAAAAGGGCAATATTTATATTTATAAATATTCCAGTTTGATAAGATTCTTTAATATGCCACTTAATTTGATATAAACTATCTGTATTCATTTTAGGGGGTATAGTTTTCCTTTAAAAGCACTGACAAATGTTTAATAAATGTACAGGTATGGGACCTGTTATCGAGAATGCTCGGGACCTGGGTTTTCCAGATAACAGATCTTTCCATATTTTCCATATTTTTCATATCTTAAGGCTACTAGAAAATCATGTAAACTTTAAATAAACCCACTAGGCTGGTTTTGCTTATAAGGAATAATTATATCTTTGTTTGGATCAAGTTACAAGGTACTGTTCTATTATTACAGAGAAAAGGAAATCCATTTTAAAAATTTGGAATATTTGAATAAAATTGAGTCAATGGGAGATTGCCTTTCCGTAAATTGGAGCGTTCTAGATCATGGGTTTCCGGATAACGTATCCCTTACCTGTATATTGGAAAGTTGTTTAGAATGGTGTTTTCTTTTATTAGGATTTTAATAGGATTATTTTGCTGCTAATAAGGATTAATTATACCTTAGATGAAATCAAGTATAAGGTATTATATTATTATTTCAGAGAAAATGGAAATAATTTTTAAAAATGTTATATGGCGTTTCCGTTATTCGTAGCTTTCTGGATAACTTTCCAGATAACAAATCTCTTTATAAAAGTAAACGGAGGAGGAAGGAGTTTACATTAGGAGGGTTGTGGGAGAAAGGACAGTTTATGTGACGTTTATAGAGAAACATATTACAGTATGTGTTTTTTTTCCTTTTTCCTTCAAGCTCTATTGCCAGCTGGGTTCCCTATACACACAAGGTGTTTTTCAGAATATGTTGTGTGTGGGAAGCATTTTTATTTGCACTGCTGACTTCCTGATCAGGAATTTAGAATGTGATGATAGACACACAGCAGGAAATGGGAAGTGTAAATGGCAAGATTCAACCCCCACCCCTCCACCCTCCTCTTTCAAAAAACAATTTTATTTTTTTTTTATTTTTTTTGTGAAAACAGGTAGTCGTGAAGCTGCACTTCAAGCAGGATCGCCTGTTCCTTTGGCTTTATTTCCTCTTTAAAGGGATTCTGTCATGATTTTTATGGTGTAGTTTTTATTTCTATATTACACTGTTTACACTGCAAATAATTCACTCTACAATGAAAAATTTCATTCCTGAACCAGCAAGTATATATTTTTTAATTTACTGTATAATATTGGTGTGTAGACTTTTTGGCAGGCTGTTGTTTCTCCAACTCAATGTAGCTGAATGTGTCTCAGTGGGGCCTGGCTTTTTACTATTGAGTGCTGTTCTAAAGGTGGCCATACACGGGCCGATAAATGCTACCGACATACAGAGTCGGCAGCTTATTGGCCCATGTATGGGGCCCTCCGACGGGCTTCCCTGATCGATATCTGGCCGAAAGTCAGCCAGATGTCGATCGGACAGAACTAAAAATCCCGTCGGATCGCGGCCACATCTGTTCGTTGATGCAGTCCCGCGATCCGACCACCCGTTAGTCATCGTTAGGATCCGATCATTGGGCCCTAGGGCCCATGATCGGATCAGCCCGATATTGCCCATATCGGGAAAAGATCTGCTCGTTTGGCGACATTGCCAAACGAGCGGATCTCTCCGTGTATGGCCACCTTTAGTTCTACCAGGGAGCTGTTATCTTGTATCAGGGAGCTGTTATCTGGTTACCTTCCCATTGTCCTGTTGTTAGGCTGCTGGGGGGGAAAAGGGAGGGGGTGATATCACTCCAACTTGCAGTAAACAGTGACTGAAGTTTATCAGAGCACAAGTCACATGATTGGGGGCAGCTGGGAAACTGACAATATGCCTAGCACCATGTCAGATTTAAAAATTAAATATAAAAATTTTTTTTGCTCTTTTGAGAAATGAATTTCAGTGCCGAATTCTGCTAGAGTAGCACAATTAACTGATGTGTTTTGAAAAAAAATACATGTTTTGCCATGACAGTATACCTTTAAGTAGAGTGTAGCAGAGATGAGAGAACAAGGAAAGAGGTGGGGGAGCAGGCAAGCAATATGACATGATAGAGTGGGCTCTGTACAACACAATTAGATCAGGATACAGAGGGTGGGGGAGAGACCCAGGGGTATGAGGGCAATTAGGAGGGAAGTACAAGAGCATGCCAGCAGGAGAGGGTCTGTGTGGGAAGAGGAAGCAAGCAGGTGGGAAAACCAGATAGAATTTTGGAGGAGGAACACACAGAGGGAGATAAAGCCGCTGAAAGGAGGGAAAATATCAAGAGCTGATGGGGTAAGTAGGGGGGCTGTGGAGGGAATGCAGGGGGGAGAGTGCCTGCAGACAATGACGGGGAAAAGAAATGAACAAGAGAACAGATGGAGGTAGCTGGTAAATAATATCATTAGGGCAGAGATAGAACCTGACGTCCCCCCCAGCTGCTGTCGAACAAGTCCCAGGCTCTGCAGCCAGTTGCCAGTGTATAAAAGGATGCTGAGAGTTACTGTTCAGCAGGTACTGAAGCCAAGTCATGTATATACTGTATGTGACTGCAGATTGGAGTCTTATTCAGCCTGTAATTGCCTCTTCCCTGCGACAGACTACATAACCAAGCGGAGGGTGAGAGCCACACTATTGCTACATTGTCAGGGCAGTGCAGGAAAATCAAACAGCACTTCACCATCACTTCATCAGTGGAGTCTTAACATGGCTCCCGCCCAACCTCATAGCCGACAGCGCCAGTGAAATGTTTGGACACGCCACAGGTTGAAAAAGTTGTCTGACTGCCCCCTCTGTGACAGGGATTTTCTTTGAGTGTCCAAGGACTGAAGCAGTGGTGGCTGAACGTTGGGATCCAACACAGCAGCAGCAGGCAGTGCCGTAGCCTCACACACGACATTGTCCCCTCCCCCATGCCTGTCAGAAGCAAGCGGTGTGTATGCTGTGGGTGCCCAGAGCAGTGACCAGTGCAGCAACTCACAGGATGCTAAGGAGTGGGGGTGGAAGCTGACAGTTGCTCCCGGTAAAGTCCTGCGGGGGTCCATTTTTTGGAACCCGCAAGTACCTTATCCCTAACCAGTACCCGCGACCGGCTGACCATCAAGAATCAGGAAGTGCTGTCATTGTAATCCGGAATTGACATCATTGGAAGTAGACGTGATCAGAAAAAAAATCGCTATTGAGAAGACCTGTGGCCCGACACGCAAACCTGCCTCTGTACCCGCACCCAGAACTTCTACCCGCAACCCACAGGGTACCGCAGGTTTTTGCGGGTAACCTGACCCGCTGCAGGACTCTAGCTCCAGGCTTCTTAGGATATGTACAGCCACTGCCTGTCGCTGTGCCAAGTGTGCCTGGGGGGTCAGTAGCCATGGACTAATGTGCTTGGGGGTCTGAATAGTTAGCCACTGTTTCTCTCTGTGTAATATGCTTGAGATGTCAGTGCCCACTGCCTCTCTCATTCAGTTAAATATAATGTATTTAGGTAATGTGTAACCGCTGCATTTCATTCTGTATAATTTATTAATGTGGTATGTCAGTAGCCACAGCCCTCCCACGCTTTATAATGTTCCTGGAGTGTCGTTACCCACTTTCTCTCGCTTGGATAATGTGATCATTTTCAGTTATTGTGTATATATTGTGTTTTTGGGGGGGGGGGGGCGGTATGATCCCTCCAGAATGTACCCCCCCCCCCAGTTAACACAGGCAACCCAATGTGAGACACAAAAAAATCACACAGAACCAAAAGCCACGCTGCAGCCGCCCACAGTGCCTGTATATAATGTTCTTAGACACTGCATCTCCCTTAATATAATGTGTCCTGAGAGGTCAGTACCCTCAGCCTCTCCCTGTAAATAATATGCCTGAGGTTCCAGTACCCACTCGCTTTTATTTTGTATAATTCACTCATATGCTGGTACCCCCTCCAGTTCACTAAATAATGTGCTGGAGATGCCACGTCTTATTGCTCGCACTTTATTATGTGCTGAGGATGTTATTCCATATCCTATTGTACTCACTGTATAATGTGCTAAGGATTCAAATTTTTATTGCTCTCACTGATAAATGTATTGGGATCTCTCAATCCATTGCTCTTCCAGAATAATGTGCTGGAAATGCCATTATCATTGCTGTTAATTATGATGAGGATTCCAGAATGAACTGTTCTAACTCTATAATGTGCTTGTATTACACTACTGTTATTCCTGCTGTCTGTGATTAATATGGCAAACCTGCTAGAAGCCACCTTCTTGCACAGGGTCAGGTACCTGCGGAATACCTACTAAGTGGTCAGGTTTCATGGAGAATATCCCCGATTTCCTGACGTGTGGGCAGTCCACAGCTAACCCACTTGCGTACCTGAGATGTGGGATTGTTCATTCCCACCCAGGTCAACAGGTCTGTTTTGGACAAGGGTCTGTCCAACTGGACCTGTGCAGGACTTTAAAGGAAGGGGGTGCCTGACAGCCAGTTAAAGGACTAGTAACATAAAATAATTAGTTTCTTTGTGACGAAAAAACCCCCCCACTAAGACAGTTTTAGCATTTAAATCTCAAAGCTTTTATTAAGAAATTACTTACCGATTCTCTGCATGCGCTTCTCTTCAGAAACGTCGACAGGGTGACGATCCATCGTGCGACGCTCAATTTCTCTTCCCTGGCTATCTCCTATAGAAGGCAGGGAGGAGAAATCAAGCGCCGCACAATGGATTGTCGCCCTGTCGCCGTTTCTGAAGAGGAGCGCATGCAGAGAATCGGTAAGTAATTTCTTAATAAAAGCTTTTTAAAAGTTAAAACTGTCTGTGTTTTTTTTACGTTACAAAGAAACTAATTTTTTTAAAAATTTTTTTATGTTACTAGTCCTTTAAGCTGATTCAGAATTTTTTGAATATGTAAAATATATTCCTTTTAACTTCTCAGTATGTTACTCCAAATGGGGTGATACTCCAGTTGCCTACAAAAGAAAACAGACAGAGAATTCATAGAAATACTTGCAGTAACTATCACTATTATAAACAGACACTTAAGTGCTCCGTGTGTTTCTCCAGCATGGATTTACATATCTTGCATAGTATCTTGAATTGTTATTTTCATAAATAAGACAAAGGGTAATATATTAAACGGGTCAAGTTAACTTTTAGTATGTTATAGAATAGCTAATTTTAGGCAACTTTTCAATCGGTCCACATTATTTATTATTTATAGTTTAACTATTTGCCTTCTTCTTCTGACTCTTTCCAGCTTTCAAATGGGGGTCACTGACCCCATCTAAAAATCTAAAACTCTGTAAAACTACACATTTATTGTTATTGCTAATTTGTATAACTTATCTTTCTATTCAGGCCTCTCCCTTTCATATTTCAGTCTTATTCAAATCAATGCATGGTTGCTAGGGTAATTTGAACCCTAGCAACCAGATGGCTAAAAATTGCAAACTGGAGAGCTGCTGAATAAAAAGATAAATAGCTCAAAAACCACAAATAATAAAAATAAAATAAAAAACAGTTGCAAATTGGCTCAGAATATCACTCTCTACATCATACTAAGTCATGTTTATAAAAAGTTTGCTTGTTCGATTAAACCGAACAAGTTTGGTCACTTGTTTGAAAGCATACATTTGATTGGTTTCCAGGGAATGGTAGACCTCGAAACTTTGCAACTTTAATACTCTAGTAGTGACTTATGAGACACACATCAATTTTCTGCATTTAAATATATAGAGATTAAAGGAGAAGGAAAGATACCGAAGCAGTTTATTGCCAATAGATTATCCACAATAGTGCAAGCTATAACACTATTTATTCTGTAGAATGCTTTACTATACCTGAGTAAACAGCTCTAGACGCGCTCTCTGTTTGTTTAGGATAGCAGCTGCCATATTAGATTGGTGTGACATCACTTCCTGTCTGAGTCTCTCCCTGCTCTGGGCTCAGATTACAGCAGGGAGGGGAGGAGGGATGGGAGAGGAGCAAACTGAGCATGCTCAAGCCCTAGCCCTGGAGGTTTGAGCTGAAAACAGGAAGTCTGATACAGAAGCCCATGAGAACACAATAGAAGGAAATAAATGCTGTGGTTCTTTTGACAGAGGACACGGAGCAGCATTACTTTGAGGGTTACTGATGTATATATATAGACCTTTCTCATAAGGTTTACTTAATTATAGCCTTTCCTTCTCCTTTAACTCATGAGTTTTCCATGTGGTGGAAGACTTGGAAAGGAAGCAAATATATTACCTGGGTATGAGAATTAAGGATCACAGTGATTGGCCGCATTATTCCCGCTGCATGTGAGCATAGGAAAAAAACATGGTAAATAGTAAAAGATACCCCTTTAAAGGAGAAGGAAAGGCTAAAATTAAGTAAGCTTTATAAGAAAGGTCTATATAAATACACCAGTTAACCCTCAAAGTAATGCTGCTCTGAGTCCTCTGTCAAAAGAAACACAGCATTTCTTCCTTTTATTGTGTGCACATGGGCTTCTGTATCAGACTTCCTGTTTTCATCTTAAACCTCCAGGTCTAGGGCTTGAGCATGCTCAGTTTGCTCCTCTCCCATCCCTCCTCCCCTCCCTGCTGTAATCTGAGCCCAGAGCAGGGAGAGACTCAGACAGGAAGTGATGTCACACCAATCTAATATGGCAGCTGCAATCCTAAACAAACAGAGAGCGCGTCTAGAGCTGTTTACTCAGGTATAGTAAAGCATTCTACAGAATAAATAGTGTTATAGCTTGCACTATTGTGGATAATCTATTGCCAATAAACTGCTTCGGTATCTTTCCTTCTCCTTTAATTGATCTAATTTTTTCTGTAACCCAAGGTCCAATACTGAATGCATAAATAATATCACCACCAGTTTTTTCTGCTTCTGGCATTGATCTGTATCCCTTGTGAGCGCAAACCCAGCAGTGGAGAATAAGCTCAGTTAACTGTTACATTGTTGTGTGGTATTGAAATGGAATCACAGAGCAAAACACATCAGCAAAAGCTCATAGGTGCAGAGCTCATAGGCATAGGCTTTGGCTCACCCACCTCAGGATGGACATATTGGTAAAATATCTGCATTTTTGACACCCCCTCATCAAATGAGCAGACCTTTACATGTGTAGCTTCTTTTAAATTAAGAAAAGATTTTTCCTAAATGTGAAATTTAATTGTATTATGTGTTAAGTAAATTGACACATACATTTACAATTGCATGTAAACACAACAAACAAGGCCTTAATCAGCATTTTTCTGCTGGGCAGTATATATGGGTATTTTATCACGGTGTGGGCCTGCTTTTTAATACCTAAACTAACGTTTGCGTTAGTTCTCCATAGTACAAATAATGTTGCTGCTAGCAAAATCATTTTCAATTTAGGATTTTTTTTTATGGTTTTGTATAATGCACAGGGTGTGATTGTTTTCATCACATGTGCCTTTTTTGACAAATGTGCATTATCTAGTGAGGCCTAATTCCCTTCATTTTGGTTCCCAGAGACTTGTGCAGCACCCAGCGAGCACCGTGTTGTAGTGTGTGTTGTGTGTGTGCTGTGCCAAATGCTTGAGAATGAAACTGCCTAGGGTCCCATGGAACTGACATGGGAAACAAGCTTTTTTTTTATTCCCCATCGTTGTCTGGGTTGAAACAACTGAAAGAAAACACAAAAGATAGCTCACCCCAATCTGATTATTCAAAATTAACATAGTTATTAAACCGACTTTGGGTTTTGGAAACGGCAATGAAAACAAACAATTTTATTTGCACTTAGATTTGAATGTGGTTTCACATTTAAAGGATGATCCCTTTTGGTATGGTATTCTTAGCATTCTGGTAGTTGCATGGCAGAGGATGCTGGGAGTTATACATTAGTTTGGCAAGAGGTGCAGGACAGCTGGAGGCTCTTGAGAGATTAAAGGAGAAGGAAAGGCTAAAATTAAGTAAGCTTTATAAGAAAGGTCTATATAAATACACCAGTTAACCCTCAAAGTAATGCTGCTCTGAGTCCTCTGTCAAAAGAAACACAGCATTTCTTCCTTTTATTGTGTGCACATGGGCTTCGGTATCAGACTTCCTGTTTTCAGCATAACCTCCAGGGCTAGGGCTTGAGCATGCTCAGTTTGCTCCTCTCCCCCTCCCTGCTGTAATTTGAGCTCAGAGCTGTAAGTGAGCAAAGCATTCTGCGGAATAAATATAGCGTCCTAGCTTGCACTATTGTGGCTAATCTGTTGCCAATAAACTGTCTTGGAGCTTTCCTTCTCCTTTAAGGGGGATCACTGATCTGCACTGTATATAAGAGTATAGACTGTAAGGCTTTGGGGATGAATATACCCTTTTCAAAAAGAGGCTTTAAAGTGAAGCAGTTTCATTAGAATTGTTCATTGTTATTTTTTATCCTCTTCAGTTAAATATTGAAATAGCTAATTTTTCATACAGCTGATTTAGATTACATTTTATTTCTCCACGGCATTGATCATCAGATGAATTTCAAAGTTTATTTATTCTTGCATGGTGCATCAACGCGTTTCGGCTCTCATAGCTCTATGAGAGCCGAAACGCGTTGATGCACCATGCAAGAATAAAGACACTTTGAAATTCATCTGATGATCAATGCCATGAGTGCTTTCTTTGAACTTTCTATTGATTTATTGGCGAGAATATCTTAGAATGGTGAGTGCCGCTCCATGATGTCTCTGGGAGAACCTAGAGTGAATTCTGGGGGGATCAAGGCAGAGAAGTTAAAGGAACAGTAAGACCAAAAAATGAAAGTCTTTTAAACGAATGCAAATATAATGCACTGTTGCGCTGCACTGTTAAAACTGGTGTGTTTGCTTCAGAAACTCTACAATAGTTTGTATAAACAAGCTGCTTTGTGGCCATGGGGGCAGCCATTCACAGCTGAAAAAGGAGAAAAAGCACAGGATACACAGTAGATAACAGATTAGCTCTGTTGTACACAATGGGATTTTTCAGAATTTATCTGTTATCCATTGTGTAGCCTGCGCTTGAGGGAAGAGACACACGCCCGGTGACAAATCGCTTCTTCTTTGGGCGGCTAATCTCCCCGAAAAGCCCTCCCAGCGGCTATGATCTAAATCAGAAAACGAAACGCTTGGAGTGCCATCCAGCTGGTGATTTAGATTCTAGCCGGCAGGAAGGCTTTTCGGGGGAGATTAGACGCACGAAGAAGAGGCGATTTGTCGCCGGGTGACTAAATCTCCCCGAATCTTTTTTGTGTATCTCTGCCCTGAATGGCAGCCCCCATGGCAACATAGAAGTTTGTTTATATAAATTATAGTAGTCTTTCTGAAGAAAAAGCTCTAGTATTACCAGTGCAGAGCAACCGTACATTATATTGTCATTCCTTAAAGGCACTTTCAGTTTTTGCTGTTACTGCTCCTTTAAGACTTAGGGTGGAACAAGAGGGTATTACAAATTTATCAGCATGTAAATGTGTACAAATCTGTGTGCCCCTTCTTTGAGAAATGTTCCGCACATGGTGTACTGCTCCCTACTATTTCCCCTGGGAAAGTTTGGTACCAGGCTTTGTTGCACAAAAGATACCAGAGAGCAGGTTGAAAATGGTTTCGAAAATGGCGGTTCGGCACTTTGAAGGGCCAGGTGAACTGACCTGAGGACAAAAGGTAGCAATTTTGGTTACTCTCTAACAAATTGCCACTCCTTGAAGAAGCGTCCTTAGCAATGAAACAGTTAAAAGGGAGAGTTGCTGGGCCTGAGCTTGCACTTGCATTGCAGCAGCTGTGTGTGTGCGTCTCAGCGTGCGCTGAGCTGGATTAATTACACGGTTGACTCATAGCATGTAGGATAACTACAGGACCCCGACAACATTCCTGCTCGGGTTTTCTTGACACTAAGAAGGTACTTAGAGTGTCAGTGAAGCATGCAAAGAATATCTACAGCTCGCAGCAGGGCCTCATTAATGCCTCCCAGTCCATGTCCGTGAGTTCTCTTTAGCATCTTCCTGTTTATTATAAGGCCATTACCCACTCCTCATTGGATATAACTCTTTCCAAAACGGAGGCCTTTTTTTTTTTTGCCTTTGAGTCAGCTCCATTCATGTCTGTTTTAGAACACTTCACTTTGTATTGTATGACAGCTACACATTCCCTTGGGTACTGCTTGGCAGAAAACGTGGAAACAGTGTAAATGAATAATGATGATAATAATTATTGTTCATTACAATGAGTTGATTAAGTTGGGCCTTGGTTCAGTTGCTTGCGCTTATCTCACTGCTTGTCTGACCACATAAAGAAACACCAGGTGCCTCGCTGGGGAACATTTAAAAGATTCCATTGATCACCAGTCTAGCCTTGAGTCCATACTTAGAAAATACCAGCACAATTCATACAGCCCTAATGCAGCGGTCTAGTTGTGTGGTGTGTGGGCAGAGAAGAGATTATTAAAGGGATCCTGTCATCGGAAAACATGTTTTTTTCAAAACGCATCAGTTAATAGTGCTACTCCAGCAGAATTCTGCACTGAAATCCATTTCTCAAAAGAGCAAACAGATTTTTTTATATTTAATTTTGAAAACTGACATGGGGCTAGACATTTTGTCAATTTCCCAGCTGCCCCCAGTCATGTGACTTGTGCCTGCACTTTAAGAGAAATGCTTTCTGGCAGGCTGCTGTTTTTCCTTCTCAATGTAACTGAATGTGTCTCAGTGAGACTTGGGTTTTTACTATTGAGTGCTGTTCTTAGATCTACCAGGCAGCTGTCATCTTGTGTTAGGGCTGTTATCTGGTTACCTTCCCATTGTTCTTTTGTTTGGCTGCTGGGGGAAAAGGGAGGGAGGTGATATCACTCTAACTTGCAGTGCAGCAGTAAAGAGTGATTGAAGTTTATCAGAGCACAAGTCACATGACTTGGGGCAGCTGGGAAATTGACAATATGTCTAGCCCCATGTCAGATTTCAAAATTGAATATAAAAAAATCGGTTTGCTCTTTTGAGAAATGGATTTCAGTGCAGAATTCTGCTGGAGCAGCACTGATTCATTTTGAAAAAAAATTTTTTTTTTTTCCATGACAGTATCCCTTTAAGTGCCGGCTGTCCTGCCGTCTGTATGTTACACTCATGGGCATTGAAAGTACTGTTTCTATTTTTGCTGATGATACTAAATTGTGCAGAACAATAAGTTTCAATGTTGATACATGCAAATTTAACATAATATTAATGTGAGTTATACACTAAAAGACAGGGTTTTCTTAACTTAGAAGATCTGGGGATTTTTGTTGTCTAATTCCAGGCAGTGTCAGTCCATGGCTGCAAATAAAGTACAGGTATGGGATCTGTTATCCGGAAATCTGTTATCCGGAAATCTGTTATTCATAAAGCTCTGAATTACAGGAAGGCCGTTTCCCATAGACACCATTTTAATCAAATCTTTGAAAAATGATTTCCCTTTTCTCTGTAATAATAAAACAGTTCCTTGTACTTGATTCAAACTGAGATATAATTAATCCTTATTGGAGCAAAACAGACCTATTGGGTTAATTTAATGTTGACATTTTTTTTTTTTAGCAGACTTAAGGTATAGAGATCCAAATTACGGAAAGACACCTTATCCACAGGTCACTAGCATTTTGGATAATTGGTCCCATACCTGTACTGTCCTGCATAAAAAAGGGCATTAACTCGAAGGGATGAAAACATAATTTTGCCTCTGTATAGGTCCCTGGTAAGGCCTAATCTGGAGTACCGTATATACTCGAGTATAAGCCAAGTTTTTCACCCCCCAAAATATGCTGAAAAACTCTACCTCGGCTTATACTCGGGTCAAGCGCAAAAACGGTCGCCAGCGTCTAAGAATAGTCGCCGGCGCCCAAGAATAGTCGCCGGCGCCCAAGAATAGTCGCCGGTGCCCAAGAATAGTCGGCATCCAAAAACGAGACGCCGGCACCTCCAATGGGAGCAGAAACCCTCAATTTTTTGATTGAAATTTACCAGAAGCTGCTGCATTTCTCACCCTCGGCTTATACTCGAGTCAATAAGCTTTCCCAGTTTTTGGAGGTAAAATTAGGTACCTCGGCTTATACTCGGAACGGCTTATAATCGAGTATATACGGTATGCAGTGCAGTTTTGGGCTCCAGTCCTAAATGAGAGAGTGCAGAGACTAAGTGCAACTAAACTGGTTAGAGGGATGGAAGATTTAATTTTAAACTATGAGGGTGGAATGTCAAATTGTAAATATATAAGCTTACTATGGGACATGATAACACATTAGAGGCATTATAGATAGATAGCGGGGGAGCTTTCTTCCCATAAAAAGGATTATTGCACCAGAGGCCACCCCTTTAGACCAGACAAACAGAACTTTCATTTGAAACACAGTAGGTGGCTCTTCACAGTGAGGTTGGGGAATGCCCTCCAGGTGATGTTGCTATGGCAGATTCTGTTAATGCCTTTAAAAGTGGCTTGGATGATCTCTTGAAGAATAATATTAAAGGCTTCTGTGATTGTATTAGCTACAGTAGATATTGCTATATATAGTTACAGTCATATGAAAAAGTTTGGGAACTCCTCTTAATTCTTCAGAGTTTTGTTTATCATTGGCTGAGTTTTCAAATTAGCTAATTCTTTTTAATATATAACATGCCTTATGGA